>NW_020867897.1:0-56191 GCF_003369695.1 Bos indicus x Bos taurus
GGACTGCAGCCATGAAATTAAAAGATGCTTACTCCTTGGAAGGAAAGTTATGACCAACCTAGTAGCATATTCAAAAGCAGAGACATTCCTTTGCTAACAAAGGTCCGTCTAGTCAAGGCTATGTTTTTCTTGTGGTCATGTATGGATGTAAGAGTTGGACTGTGAAGAAGGCTGAGCGCCGAAGAATTGATGCTTTTGAACTGTGGTGTTGGAGAAGACTCTTGAGAGTCCCTTGGACTGCAAGGAGACCCAACCAGTCCATTCTGAAGGAGATCAGCCCTGGGATTTCTTTGGAGGGAATGATGCTAAAGCTGAAACTCCAGTACTTTGGCCACCTCATGCGAAGAGTTGACTCATTGGAAAAGACTCTAAGGCTGGACGGATTGGGGGCAAGAGGAGAAGGGGACGACAGAGGATGAGATGGCTGGATGGCATCACTGACTCGATGCACATGAGTCTGAGTGAACTCCGGAGAGTGGTGACGGACAGGGAGCCTGGCGTGCTGCGATTCATGGGGTGGCAAAGAGACACGACTGAGCGACTGATCTGATCTGATCTGAAGTAATAAAAGGTGTGTATCTAAGTTCCTGCACCAGTTGTTGATAGTAAAAAGATGAACAAAGAAGAGTCCTAGTTCTAACGGAGCTCACAGTCTGGTTGGAGAGATAACATTCATTCTCTCACTCAGTGAAAGTTTATTGAGCATCTTTTCTGGAAATAGTGAGTCACTAGCCCAAGGGCCGTGGTGTCACTGCTCACCTTCCCTTGCTCCACAGTGGCAGTGAGTACAGGCTTTGAAGTCTGTGTCCTGAGTTCAAATTCCAGCTCTGCTACCTGCTAGCTGTGGCCTTGGGTCTGTTACTTGGCCTCTTGATGGCACCTCTCTCATGGGATTCAAAGTGATGGGCCGTGTAAAGTGCTGGGCAGGCAGCCTGGCACAGAGAAAGTGTGCAGTAAATAAAAGGCTATGGTCATTACCCTTAAGCTCGTCATCAGGGCTGTAGAGGAGTTATCCAGGGAAGTTATCTTGCTTTCTGGAAGATGAGAGATGAGGTACATGGGGAGTTGGAGGTGGGTGTGGCTTGGGAAAGGCTGCCCCAGAGCCTTCCTGGTGTCTCTGAATGAGGCAATGGTGAGAGCTCCCAGGTGTCTGTGAATGAGCCCCTGTAGAGATACCTAGGTCAGCCCAGTCAGTGCAAGAACCCTGGTCTGGGAGGCCAGCAGTCGCACCTCGGGGTGGGCCTGGACCAGCACACTCCCCACCGACGGTCTCGTCTATGAAGTGAGGCCACACTCCCCTCTGAGACACAAAGTTGTCCTCTGTCCTAATGTATCGTATGGCTTAATGTCTAGGGCCAGCTAGCCAGAAGTCTAGACAGGACTGGCTCTGCGTGTCCCCTTTTGGTGGCCTCAGGGACAACAAGCACCCATTTCCCCACAGGGCAGTGGCTTGCAGGGATTCCCAGGTGGCTCAGTGGTCAAGAATCCGCCTACCAGTGCAGGAGATGCAAGAGACCTGGGTTCCATCCCTGGGTCGGGAAGATCCCCTGCAGGAGGAAATGGCAACCCACTCCAGTATTCTCACCGGGAAAATTCCATGGACAGAGGAGCCTTGCAGGCTTCAGTTCAGGGGTTGCAAAGAGCTGGACATGCAACATGCAAGCAGCATGGAACGCCTTGACACCTGGCAGTGTTGCTGGTGAGGGCAGCCCAAGTGGCCACCTGTGCCCTTCCCACCCTCGGCTCAGACGCCCAGTGGCTTTCCCTCCCCTTCAAGTTCCTGGAAACTGTCCCCATGACACCCACGGGCTCAAAGGAAAGAGACATGTGCAAGTACTCAAGGGCAAACACTCTTATTTGCACAAGTAGTCACAACCGCACACAGATTTACCCCGTTCAAGGTCACATTAAAACTTTCAAGGACCCTATTCACTTCTACTTCATGGGCCCCTTTCTCCATTAAAAAAAATATATATATCAAAGGAGAATTCCCTGGTGGTCCAGTGGTTCAGACTTCATGCTCTCACTGCCAAGAGCCCTGGTTCAGTCCCTGGTCAGGGAACTAAGATCCCGCAAGCCACACAGCTTGGCCAAAAAAATATATATAGTTTATAACTATGTTGGTATAAAGAACAAATATCGTCCAGGCTAGATTCATTATTATATTACATTCCCTTGTGCATGCGTGCTAAGTCGCCTCAGTCGTGTCTGACTCTTTGCAAACCCATGGACTGTAGCCCTCGGGGCTCCTCTGTCTGTGGGATTCTCCAGGCAAGAATACTGAAGTGGGTTGCCATGCCCTCCTCCAGGGGATCTTCCGACCCAGGATTGAATGCATGTCTCATGTCTCCTGCATTGGCAGGCAGGCTCTTTAACACTAGCCCCACTTGTGTTCTTATTTTAAAATAAATAAAATGAAAACATTTTCATAGGCCCTTCAAACTATCGCAGGCCCTCAGCACTAAGCCTCCTGAGATCTGATGAAGTCAGTCCCGCTGAAATGGGTCATATTGTACGAATTTCATGGGTATTCATAAAGTGCCCACTCTATTATTAACATTTGCCATTTACAGTCACCTTTTATGTGCCAGGCATTCAGTGAAGGGCTTTCCATGAAGTACCTTATTTTTATTATTTTACAGCAGGGAAACTGACATTGAGAGAGGTAAAGTGACTTGCCCTGAGTCACACAGCCAAGGTGTGCATGACCCCAAAGCCTGTGTCCTACCTCTCCGCTGGTGTCTGCTTGGTGCCCAATCCCAGGTGGGCATCAAAGGTTTGGCAGGACAGACCTGCTCCACAAAGGGTGCAGTATGATACTCACTCCTGTGCCCACAGACTCACCCGGACACACACACCAGTCGCTGCCCTGGCAGTCCCCTGCAGTGGAAGCCGGATCCTGGTTTCCAGCCCCAGGTAGCATGAGTGGTTAAGCGTGTCCTCATCCTGCACAGGCTCTCCCCCACTCCACGGAGCCAGACGGCTCAGGCCACCCCCAGCCCCAAGGTACCACCTTTCCTGAGAGCTGGCAGTGAGAGTGAAGGGCCAAGACTGGCAGAGGAGAGGAAAGGGCCACACGCTGGCTCTTAAACTGTGGCATCCCGTGATTTGAAACCCTCCCCTGACCTGCCGGAGCCCCATTTGAGTGTTTGTTGTTGTTCAGCCGCTCAGTTGTGTCCCACTCTTTGCAACCCCACGGACTGCAGCACACCAGGTCCCCTGTCCTTCAGTATCTCCCGAGTCTGCTCAAATTCACGTCCATCGAGTCGGTGATGCCATCCAACCATCTTGTCCTCTGTTGCCCCCTTCTCCTCCTGCCTTCAGTCTTTCCAGCATCAGGGTCTTTTCTAACGAGTCAGTTCTTCGCATCAGGTGGCCAAAGGATTGGAGCTTCAGCGTCAGCATCAGTCCTTCCAGAGCATATTCAGGGTTGATTTCCTTTAGGATGGACTGGTTTTTATTGTTATGTTATCGTTGTTGCAAACTTCCTTGCCTTATTTCGTTTTGCTTTTAGATTTTATTTATTTTTGGCTGCACCAGGTCTTTGCTGCTGTACTCAGGCTTTCTCTAGCTGCAGCAACTGGGGGTTACTCACTGTGGTGTGAGGGCTTCTCACCGTGGTGGCGTCTCATTGCGGAGCACTGGCTTTAGGCACAGGCTTCAGTAGTTGTGGTACATGAGTTGTTTTAACCCCGAGGCATGTGAAATCTTCCCAGATCAGGGATCGAACCCCTGTGCTCTGTATTGGCACCCAGATTCTTATCTGCTGGGCCACCCGGGAAGTTCCTTCCCTGCCTATTAAGGTTGGGGGGGAGTTTGAGGGTAGCGCCTGCTTCGCAGGGCTGTTGAAAGGGTCTGATGACATCAGTATAGTCCTTACTGCAGCGCCTGGTGCTGAGTGAGCAAATCAGAACTGATCGCATTAGTGTTATTCCTACCTCTGTGATCCGGTGAGATGGTGGCAGGTGTGATGTGGGGCAGAGGAGGCGTAGCCACCTTAGGAGAAAGGCCAGAATTGATAGACATCAAAGGGCTGTGGGCTACCACGTCAGAGAGAGGATCAGCCTACCAGGCACCCGCAGATTTTGAAACCGAGTGGTCAGGAGGTGGTCGAGGAGGGGGGTTCCCCTGAGATTAAGTCCATCTGGGGAGTCAGCAGGGTTTCAGGCACAGGACGGGAGCAGGCACCCCTGCACTCGGCCCGTCTAAGGGGACCACCCATCCCCGTTCTCTCAGGATGGTGCTACTTTTAGCTCTGGAAGTCCGGTGTCCTGAGAAATCCCTCAATCCCTGTCAAGCGGGATGGTGGGTCCCCCAGAACAGGCACGGCTGTGCCCTCCAAGGCCAGCACTGGGCTCACACCAGGCCCTGTGCCTCCCATCCTCTGCTGAGGGGACTTGAAGCAGGCGGGCACGTTCCCCCAGACACAGGGTGGAATGCCCCTCCTCAGATAATAATCGCACTGGCCCTTTTTCGGTTCTTAGCCGCAAGGGAGTAAATCGGAGGGTGAACTCTGACTGACTGCCCAGCCCCTGGATTCTCCCAGCTCGCCCCCACGGGCCTTTGCACCGCCTGGCATCCTTTCCCTTCCTCTGGGACTGGGCTTGAAGGCCGCGCCCTCCAAGGAGCCCGCCGGAACTCCTGCCCTCAGGGCCATGCCCCCAGCGCCCTCTAGTGTCCGGTTGGGTTAGTCTCCTGGCCGTCTGTACCGAAGTACCACACAGCGGGGTGGTTCTGAAGGCTGAAAGTCCAAAATCAAGGTGTTATTGGGGCCATGCTTTCTCTTAGCGTAGAGGAGAGAATCTGGTCCATGCTTTTCTCTTAGCTTCTGTGCTGTCAGGAGTCCTCGTGTCCTTGGCTCGTAGACACATTAGGTCTCTGCCTCACCCACTCCAGTGTTCTTGCCTGGAGACTCCCAGGGACAGCGGAGCCCGGTGGGCTGCCGTCTGTGGGGTCACACGGAGTCGGACACGACTGAAGCGACTTAGCAGCAGCAGCAGCAGCTGTCTTCACATGAACTTTCTCCCGTGTGTCTGTGTTTCTTTTCTCTTCTTACAAGGAAACAAACTGTACTGGCAATGGTCCACGCTGATCCAGTGAGACCTCGTCTTCAATTTTTCGAATATTTACTTATTTACTATTATTACTATTTTTGGAGAAAGGAATGGCAGCCCATTCCAGTATTCTTGCCTGGAGAATCCCATGGACAGAGGAGCCTGGTGGGCTACAGTCCGTGGGGTCACAAAGAGTCAGACGTGACTGAAGTGACTTAGCATGCATGCATTGCTATTTTGTCTGGGCCAGTGTTAGTTGCAGCACGCGGGACCTTTAGTTGCCGCATGTGGGATCTAGTTGCCTCACCAGGGATCAAACCTGGGCCGCCTGCAGCCCAGAATCTTAGCCACTGGACCACCAGGGGAAGTCCATCGTCTGAATGGGTCACACCTTCGAAGATCCTGTTTCCAAATAAGGCCACATTCACAGAGTGTTGTTTAGTCG
Organism: Bos indicus x Bos taurus; assembly: GCF_003369695.1. Classification (NCBI taxonomy): domain Eukaryota; kingdom Metazoa; phylum Chordata; class Mammalia; order Artiodactyla; family Bovidae; genus Bos; species Bos indicus x Bos taurus. The sequence goes on from NW_020867897.1 coordinate 5,500, forward strand.
CTCAGCCACGTCCAACTCTGCGACCCCATGGACCAACCCCAAGATCCCCAGCGGATCTTCCCGACCCAGGGATTGAACTTGCATCTCCAGCATGTCTTTTGCATTGCAGGCAGGTTCTTTACCCCCGAGCCACTGGGGAAATATTCACAGGTTATCAGAGGTTAGGACTTGGACATATGCTTTTGGAGGACACGATTCGAGCCATAACACACACCTTCGCATTGGTCAGGAAATACGTGCTGGATAGTAATGGAGACAGTGTTTGTGGGCATCTCTTGACAGGCCTGGTCTGCCGGGGTCCAGCCCTGGCTGATCCAGGGTATTCGAAGCGGGGACGGCGTCGGCGACCTATTTATTTAAATATTTTATCAAAGATATAAAGAGTAATAGGATGAGGATAGGTTAGTAGGAAAATTCAGTGGAGAAAAGAGGCTGAGTAGCTTGGTTTACGCGGAAGACCAATAAATCTTCAAAACAAGAAGCTTGCACCACTTACGTAGGCCGCAGGCGTCCTTCCGTTCTCTCCGAAGGAGAGGAGACACTGAGGCCTCCCCGGTCAGATCTTAGAAGCCCAGGCATAATTAGTAAGCATGGTGGGTTTCTGCGCTCCAGATGGAGACTCAGCCAGAGTGGGGGAGAGAGCGACATGGGGAGACCAGTATTTCGAGAAACTGATCCCAATTCTTTATTTTCCATGGTCTACTTTATACACTGAGATGTCATGCAAAAGTCACGCAGGGTCAGCAGTCCTGACTTTTATCAAAGTCAGGTGCTCATACAAATGTATACAGAGGTCTTAGGGGTGTTACATCATCTTCTGGCCAGGGGGGCCTGCTGACAATTTACGACCCTCTCCTTGTGACAGCGGTCAGTCCAATCAGGACACTTATTTCTCCAGGGCTGATTATTCTTAAAACAGACACCACCCAAATAAAGTTACATTCCTATAGGGTGAGGGTATAGTGGGTTTTTAGTTAAGGAAAGAATTTACTTAGCCTAAGGTCTAACGTGATTAGTATCAAAGGTTAATACTTATTTCTTCTATATACTCATTAACGTGTGTAAGGGCAGGGGATGTGGAGACTTAGCAACAAACATTGGCTCAACAAATGAAAAACCCTTCACCAATACAATTTCTAATCAGCCCATTATACTTATACTAATAGTTTTCTAACTTTTCTAAGGAACCTGTTTTTAGAAGGTTTAAAGCATCTCGTGCCTCTCACGGTTGGGAGGCTGTGAGCGATCACATGTGGCCGGACAAGCCTGTCAGGCAGGCCAGAGAACCTTCAGAGGAGTTTGTAGGTTAAAACACTCTTGTCACACCCAGGAGTTTTTATTAACTGGAGCTCTAAGTTAACTCCTTCTCTGAAAGAGGTGGTGGGGGACAGCCCCCCGTAAAGTCAGAGGTGTAGGGGAGAACACAAAGTAGTAAAGTAGGCAGGCTCTGGTTATGGGGGTAGATGCTCGAGGAGTTCCAGGGGGAGTCCTGAGGCTCAATCCCGCCTTTGCGTATGTCGAGCCTCCTTCCTCATGACCTTTGCCACGGGCGGAGTACCTCACTCTGGATCCCAACATCGGTCCACACTGTGGTCTCAGCGCTTTGCCAGGACCTGGTCAGAGAACATGCTCCAGAGAAGCTGATGACTGAGTGAGGACCAGAGGAGGAAGTGCCCCGCCTTGGGACAGATGACTAGTTTTCTGGGCTCTGAAATGCTTTGAAAGACCTTGGAGGAACAGGCTGGGTTGGGAGCGGAGTTTAGAAGGGACTAGGCTAGGGAGCGGCCTTTCTTTCTTTCCCTCTTTCGGCTGCACTGGATCTTAGCTGTGGCACACGGGAAAAGATCTGTGTGGCTTGTGGGATCTAGGTCCCTGAGCAGGGATCAAACCCAGGCCCCCTGCATTGGGAGCGGGGAGTCTTAGCCACTGGACCACCAGGAACGTCCAATAGGCCAGATTTATTTCTTCTAAGCAAGGGCCAATAACTCTCCACTTCCTAGAATCTCCTAGTGTGGGCAAGCCTGAGCCTTTGCATCCATGACCGGGTTATAAACTAGTCTCCTTTTATTTCTCCTCTATAGTAAAGTTAGAGGGTCGCACTGATAGTTATGAAATGTTGTGAACAGGTAGATTACATTGGACTTACAGTTTCCAGTCCTGTGTGCAAGGAGCTTGAAGTCATCACACTGTCCTTGTGAATAAAAAGCTGAGCCAAGGAAAAAATTAACAGCTTTTCTTAGATTCATCAGAGAAGTGAGGCTGCATTGCAAATTGCCGCCTCGGGTACGTATGTGCCATCTAAGGCTGCTTTCCCAAAGCAGCAGCAGATTGAGAAGCTGCGACAAAGACTGTCTGCCCTGCAAAGCCTAAAATATTTGCTCTGACCCAAGGCAGAAAAATGTTTGCTGGTGCTGATAAAAGATGAGGAGAGTTAACAGACAGGAATGGTGAGTGTGGCTGGGAGAGAGCAAGCAAGAGAAACGGTGGTAGGAACAACCTGGGCCCTCATCTCTGAGCTAATATGGCCTCGTAGTATATGGTCATAGGATACGGTAGAAACTTTGGGTTTTATTCTTACTATGAGGATTTTTAAAAGAAAGAAAGGAAAGTGAAGCCGCTCAGTCAGGTCTGACTCTTTGTGACCCCATGGACTGTTGCCTACAAGGTTCCTCCATCCATGGGATTCTCCAAGCAAGAATACTGGAGTGGGTTGCCATTTCCTTCTCCAGAAGATCTTCCTGACCCAGGGGTTGAACCCGGGTCTTCCACATTGTAGGCAAATGCTTTACCGTCTGAGCCACCGGGGAAGTCCAGGTCTAAGGGCTCTAGTTCCCTGACCAGGGATGGAACCCTGGTCCCCTGCATCGGGAGCGTGACGTCTTAGCCACTGGACCACCAGGGAAATCCCAATGTACAAGTTTCTGTATGGACATATTTTCGTTTTCATTTCTCTTGGGTATATACCTAGGAGCGAAATTGCTAGGTCATATGATAACTCTATGTTTAACATTTTGAGAAACTTCTAGGCTGTTTGCCACATCTGCTGCAGGGTTTTACATTCCCAGAAGCAATATACAAGGCTTCCAATTTCCCACCATCCTTGAAACACTTGTAATTATCTGTCTTGTTCTAGCCATTCTAGTGCGTGGGAAGTTGTGTCTTAGTGTACCATTTACCTAATGGCTAATGATCGTGAGGATCTTTTCATGTGCTTGCTAACAATTTATACCTCTTTGGAGAGATTCAGATTTATAATTTGCAAATACTTTCTCCTATGTGGGGTTTTTCATTTTCTTGATGGTATCTTTTGAGACACAAAAGTTTTTAATTTTGGTGAAGTCTAAATCCATTTTTTCTTTCATTGCTTGTGTTGTTATATATAAAAGCTGCTATATATGGTGTTATATATAAAAAAAAAAAACACACTTCTTCTAATGCAAGGTCAACGGAGAAGGCAATGGCACCCCACTCCAGTACTCTTGCCTGGAAAATCCCATGGACAGAGGAGCCTGGTAGGCTGCAGTCCATGAGGTCGCTAAGAGTCGGACACGACTGAGCGACTTCACTTTGACTTTTCACTTTCATGCACTGGAGAAGGAAATGGCAACCCACTCCAGTATTCTTGCCTGGAGAATCCCAGGGATGGGGGAGCCTGGTGGGCTGCCGTCTATGGGGTCGCACAGAGTCGGACATGACTGAAGCGACTTAGCAGCAGCAGCAGCAATGCAAGGTCAAAAACTTTACTCCTGTTTTCTTCAAGGAGTATTATAGTTTTAACCCTTTTATTGAGTTAATTTTTTTATAAAGTAGGAGTCCAGTTTCATTCTTCTGCATGGGGATATCCAGATGTTTCAGCACCAATTTGTTGAAAAGATTGTTATGTCTTCACTGAATTTTCTTTTCTTTTTTGCTCGGGGGTCACATAACTAGTTAGCATGCCAGAGTCTCCTTCATTATCAGAATTAACCAGACAAATCACTTTACCAACTAAGAACGGCCATGCACCACCACCCACAGAATCGAGAAAGAGCTATCAGTGTGCCAGTCCTGTCCCTCATTGAATTTTCTTGGCACCCTTGTCAAACAGCAATGGATCAAATAGCAGTTTACTTTTGGGCTCTCAATTCTACTCCCTTGATTTATATGTCTATCCTTATGCCATTACCACACTGTTTTTTGGTTCCCTTAGCTTTTTAGTAAGTTTTGAAATTGTGCAGTGTGTCCTTCAAAGATTTTCTTCTTTTTTAAGCATTCACTTTTTAATTTATGTTTGTTGAATCTTTTTTTTTTCTTAGCAGCACTGCAAGGCTGTGGGTTCTTAGTTCCCTGACCAGGGATGGAACCCGGGCCCTGGCAGTGAAAGCACTGAGTCCTAACCACTGGATCGCCAGGGAATTTCGGAATCTCTTTTAAGGCCTGATCAGCTTTAGATTTGGTTTTAGCACAGAAATAATCTACAGGTGGTATGTGTGTTTCCAGAGTCAGGACGTAATGTAGGCTTGGCTCTGCCTGTGATATTAGAAGCCATCCATAATCTTCATTTTAATTAGATCATTTTTAATTAGAGGTGATTTACATTTTGAGGGCTTCCTGCATTGCGGGAGACCTGTGTTCAATTCCTGGGCTGGGAAGATCCCCTGGAGAAGGAAATGGCAACCCAATCCAGTATTCTTGCCTGGAGAATCCCATGGACAGAGGAGCCTGGTGGGCTGCAGTTTGTGGAATCGAAAGAGTTGGACACAACTTAGCACTATCTTTTTCTTTCTTTTTCTTAACATTTTGAAAGGGTTACTGTGGTTGCTGGGGCGGGGGGTGGTCCCAGGGTTTCAAGGACTGAAGGATAGTCATGCGACAAAACACTTGTTTCCATGCCTGGTACAGAGGGACCACTTGATAAATACCAGCCCTTATTGTTTTTGTTATTAGAGCTGATGGGCGGGGGGGGGGGGGGGGGGCGGGCACCAAGTCCTGGGCCCAGAGCCATTTTTCTGGCCAGGGTGTTCTCCCTTCTCTGCCCTTGGAGGGGACCTCACCCCACGGCTCTGGGAGGCATGTTCAGGAACACGACGGCCATCTGTTTGCACCTGGTGGGGCCCCTCCGGGGAAAGAAGTCTGGAGCTTCGCTCACCCGGTGTTTGCACCAGACTGTAAGTGCTCTCGCCCGTTGAGCCCTGCTGCTCACATGACCTGGGGTCCTGGGATCTGGCTTGGCCCTGGCTTCAAAGCTGTGCATGAGCCTCCTCTTTCAGGAAGCCTTCTCTGACTGCAGTCTGGGTGTGGGCCCCTCCCTTGCCCCTGCTTCTGATCTAGCTTGTAGCTCTGCATCCTTGGTGCTGCAGCCTCCCCATTGGCCCCTAGCCCAGCCCAGTGTTTGGTACACAGTAGGTGCTTCATAAATGTTGGCTGAATAAATACATTATGCATAAACTCAAGAACAGGCACTGGTTCCTCCCTTATCCAAGCAATGTGTGATGTACGCAAAGGTCACTCCACTGAGCACCTCAGTTTCCCCCCTTTTTCATCTCCTCCCTGAACTCATTCAGCTCGATGCCTCTTTGTTCTCTCTCTGTGCCCCTGTACCCCTCTACTCCTTCACTCATCTCAGCCCTCCTCAAACTCCCTCACTCCAACCTCTACTCACCTCTCCACCACTGCCCCAACTCATCTTTACTGTATTTCCTTAACGTGATGCATACCCAATTCAAAAGCAAGTCCTTATATCATTGAACCCATAATGACATCAATATTAAGATACATTGTTATTTTATGGACTAGTAAGGGAGGAGGAAATTGCCTATTAAATTCATTCTATAGGTTCTAAGATACATCTGAAAATGCAGTGTGCAAAAACACACATTTCAGAATCAAATATGATATGATCTCTGTACAAAAAGACTTGGAAACATAGAAAAGCACACCCATGATTCAATCACCTACAATTCCACCACTCAGAGGGAACCTTTGTTAACATGTTACTACGTTTCCTTCTAAACTTTTTTTCCATTCACATATGACTATAAACAATGTATACATAGAAGCATACACAAGGGTATTTTTTTAAACATAAGCATATCATACATGCTATTTTGTCCCCTGTTTTATTGATGTCAGTACAGCACATTTATAAACATTCCGCTAAAATGTAATTTTCTCCCATATTTTTAATCATAAAAATAAAACATTTATTTTAGAAAATGTGAAAAAAAGAAAATTATTAAGGAAGAGAAGGAAAAGTATCTGTTTACTAACCAAAGATAATCACTGCCGTCTAACATTTTGGGGATCACACAATTTCCCTGGCAAAGATCATGCTATCGTTTTTACTATTTCCATACATGCTGAGTGCCAGGCCTGGCGAGAGGTATTAGGGCCTGGTGAAAGCACAGGGCCGCCAATGTTAGCAAAGTACCCACTAGGTGCCAGGCTCCACGCTGGGCTCTCTCTGAACCATTCACATCACCAGGACCCCCAGGCGATGGAAAAACCTGGCCGGTGTACAGACCGTCCCCACACCCTTCTCCAGGCCCAGGGCCAGGGGCTGGGAGCCCTGCTGTTGCTGTCGTCCTGCCCCAGAGCCCTGTGCAGCTCCTCTTCTGACCTTGGGCAAGGCCCCAAGTCTCTCTGAGCCTCAATGTCCTCATCTTTAGATGAGGATTATCCTGACCCCTCTGGTAAGCATGCTGTGAGGACTCGGACTGTGAAGAACAGTGAGGGTTGACCGTGAGCTACAGCTGGTGGCTTCACCACCTGCAGCCCCTCTGAGACTCCAACCCACAGGGACCAAGAGGCTCTGAGGGACCACGAAGCCCATGCCCCTATTACACTGATGGGGAGACTGAGGCCAGGAGGAGCTAACGCACTTGTGCAATATCACCCAGCCACGACAGACTGAGGGCCTGAGCCTGATGGTCCCCAGGCCAGGCCAGTCTCTGCACACCTGTGGGTGAGGGGGAAGCTGGCCTGGAAAGAACCCAGGGAAGAGGAGGGGTGGTCCCCTGAGCCCCTGAAAGACTGAGCAAGTGGCCCCTGTGCCCAAGTCCGAACATGGCCTCATCTCAAACAGGCCTGAGTCTGTCTGTCGTGTGACCTTGACCGCAGCTGTCTCCCCCTCCTCCCTGCATTTTCGCATCTGTAAAATAGGTCAAGTCGGGGGGTTCCGGGAAGTTCATGGAAGCGTTTAGAAAGAAGCCGCTGCCATCACTGTCACCGTACTCCGCTCTCCTGCTTCCTGCTGCTCCTCCTCCCCAGCCCCTCCAAATTTTAACCTGGGTCAAATTTTAACCTGATGGAATCCAGTCTATGTCCCAAGATGTGCGGAGTCCGGGCTGGCAGGTGGGCAACTCCAGGCTGGTGGCGCGGGGAGGAGCCCTGCTCTTCGCCTCCTCCCGGCGGGGCGGACACGGAGGCTGTGGTCACAGAGCAGTTGCCTCCCCAGAGCGAGCCCAGGCTGACTCTCCACTTGCTCTGTCTCCAGCTGACTCTCTGCTTGCTCTGTTGTCTCCAGCTCACCATGGCTAAACGGCTGCAGGCTCGAAGGCTGGACGGGATCGACCACAACCCATGGTGAGCCAGGCAGGACTGGGTAGGATGGTGGTGGGGGTCCCCTGGCTCGAGGATAGCAGGGCTGGCGGTCCCCGGGTTGGCCGGGACTCAGTGGTACCTAAGACGGCTGCATACTCGGACCGAGAGGTTTGCAGCCTCAGCCCTTGAGAGGTGAGGACCCCCAGCCACCGGCTCGGGTTTGGGTCTCAGCCTCACCCTGCTTGGCTGTGGCATTTGGGGCCAGTGACTCACCTGCCCTGAGCCTCCAGGTCCAGCTAGGAAATGGAGATGCTTCTGTCTCCCCTGAAGGGCCTTGGGAGGATGAGATGAAATACAGTGTGAGCCATGGCTACTACCCAGGCACCGGGCTGAGGGCTTTCCGGGGGCAGGGGGGTGTCTTTCATTTCACACTTAGTAGAGAACAAGATAAGCTAAAGAATATAAGAAGGTAAGACATGGGCGGCTTCTCACCGACACTTGCAGAGCTCAGCATCTTTTCTTTATTGACTCATTCTACATGTGAAAGGCGTACGTGCCCGCTGTCACTAGTGATGCGACGGATGCAATTGCAGGTGTGTAAGAAAGATTGAAGGACCTTCCTTCTTCCCCCTTCTCCAACCCCTGCTCCCAGCCCAGTCCCCCTTTGGCCAAGAGCACAGAGCCACCTCTGTACAGGTGGCTGTTGTTTTTGTCCAAAAGAGGACCATCTTTTTCTTTCACACTCTCCTCCTGTACCGCATTTTGTGTTTTGCAAACATCTTCCACCTCCATCTTCTCCTCTGATGCTCCCTGGTGTTTGGGATAGGGAAACCAGGCCCAAAGACCCTATGGTATCCGGCTGCCCTCCAGGTTGAGCCCCCAGGGTCCTGCTTCCCAGGCTGCCCCGTCTGTCCTCTCTGTGAGGCAGGTGGACAGGCCTGTGGCCCATTTTGCAGATAAGGTAAAGTCCAGCCCAGAGGGAGGAAATGACTGGCTGGGAGAGGCAGCTAGAGTCTTTCCTGACTCACAGAGCCAGCAGACTCTTGAGCCTGTCATACCCATTCTACAGAAGGGAGGACTGAGGCCAGGAGAAGCCAAGTCTCAGGCAGAGTCAGGGCAGAGCTGGCCAGGGAGGACTGCACAGAGCAGGGAAGCGTGCTAGGAGAGATGAGGGCCATGAGAGGCCCCCGGTTCCTGCGGACCCTCGGGTGGTGGCCTGAGGATCTGGCTCCGTTGTCCCAGCCACCATGGAACACCCACCATCTGACTTTGCATCTCAGCTCTGCTTTAGCCACCAGTGTGGCTCTGGGCAGGTCATGGGCCTCTCTGAGCCTCAGCAACTTCGTGTCTTCAGAGACCTTGTGAAGCTCTGGAGAGAAGAATGACCGATTGTAGACATATTTATTGTTAGGCAAATTCATTGGCACCACCCCTGACTCTTCTGCCCCTTGCCAACCTGGAGCCATGGTGCCAGCCTTTTTATCCAGCTTCTCAGCCTCTCTGCCAGCTTCCCTAAAGAGGTGGCCAGCAGGCAGGCCCAGAAGAAAGGTGGTAGGGGGCCAGAGGCGGCAGATGGCAGGGCTGGTGGGACTACAGTCTGTTCAGAGTAACTCTCCAGGGCCTGACTGTTGCTCCAGACAGAGGTGGACTCAAAAGCCAACTGGGAAAAGCTAATTGGGAGCCATCGGGCAAGTCCCCTGAATCCCACCTTCTCCATCCCCATTGCGACCGAGGAGTAGAGCTTGCCTCATAGACTAACAGAGGCGATATGAGCAAATGTTTCAAAGTGTGGCGTTGACAGACGCATGAATGGGTCATGAAATCCATTTAGGGGTGCTCAGCAAGTATTTATAAAGACCAGAGTAGGACAGAATGGGAAAGACTGCCGTGGATCCCACTGGAAGGAGAACGTGGAGTCCCTGTTTGTCTCTCCAGAGTCTGGGATGTAAAAGTGATTTCTTACTGTGGATGGTGATGGAAAGTTGCAGAGCCCCTGGGCTGAGACATGTGACCAGGATACGACCAGTTATGACCGTAAACAGATCAGGATGGGTGCTAACTATCCAGTTTTTCTAGAGCAAGCCCAACTGCCTTGCTCACCCTGCCCTGGAATGGAGCAGAAATCCAGGTTGGGGTGGAGGGTTCTGCTACCCACTCTCTGTTTGTTGCCCAGGGTGGAATTTGTCCAACTGGCCAGCGAGGAGGCTGATGTTGTAAATTTGGGCCAAGGCTTCCCAGACTTCTCACCCCCAGAGTTCGCCGTGGAAGCCTTTCAGCACGCCGTCAGCGGAGACTTCATGCTTAACCAGTACACGAAAGCATTTGTGAGTCTCCCAGCCCCTCTGGGGGCCTCAAGACATGGGTCTCTGCAGAGGTCCCAGGGGAGGAAGGGGCAGCTCTTTCTGGAGAGCAGGCCAATCTAGATGTTAGGGTTCACGGGGCAGAGCCCTTGAAATTCAGTCCGGCCACGGTTCAGTGTTCACTGACTGTCTCCTTTGTTACAGGCCCTGGGACAGTTCATGGCCTGGGGGAAAGACAGATTTAAAAGAAAACCAAACATGAGCTGGGAGATCAAGGTCTAGTGGGAAAAGCAGACCAAACAACAGAAGCAGAAATCAAAGGTAGTTGATATGCTGCGATGGAGGAGCTTAGGGTCCTTGGGAACACGAAGAAGGGAATGAAACCTGAGAGATCAGGGAAGGCTTCCTGAAGGAGGTGACACATAAAGCTGATGAAAGATAGTTGATTTTTTTTTTTTTTTGACTCTAAATCCAAAGTTTGTCTGTGAAGGACCACAGAGTAAATATTTGCCAGCCCTGGAGCAGGTTCTTAAACGTTGGTGTGCATCTCACAGCCTGGGGGAAGTGTCTTCCAATCCCACCGCCCAGAGTCTAGCACTGCCAACGGTGTGCTGTGTTGCTGAGTGTTCAGACTTTTGAACTTTTAACTTTAAAAATGTTTATATAAACACACACGTGCATCCACAAGTGAGATTTGTGTGGCTTTCCTTTTTGTTTTTTTATTGAAATATAAAGCTGACTCTGCATCATGTGGCCAAAGTATTGGAGCCTCAGCTTGATTTACAACATTGTCTTAATTTCTGGCGCTCAGCAAAGTGATTCAGTTATAATATACATATATCCCCGTTTTAAAATTTTCTTTTCCATTATAGTTTATCATAGCATATTGAATATAGTTCTCTGTGCTATACAGTAGAACCTTGTTTTTTGGGGTTTTTTGGGTTTTCTGGCTGTGCTGCTCAGTAAGTGGGATCTTAGTTCACCTACAGTGAAAGCAGTGTCCTAACCACTGGATCTTAAGGGAAGGCCAACGTTGTTTCTAGTATGAATCCATTTGTGTTAAAAAATCACAAATCTTTTTCTAGAAACATACAACCCACGAAAATTGAATCAAGAACAAACAGATAATTTGAACAGATCTATCACTACAAGTGAAATAGAGTCTGTAATTTAAAAACTCCCTACAAACGAAAGTCTGAGACCAGATGGCTTCACAGACTGATTCTGCCAAATATACAAAGAAGAACTTACATCGATCGTTCCCAAACTCTTCCAAAAATTGAAGAGGAAACACTCCCAAAGACTTTCTATGAAGCCATCATCATCCATCAGGATGACCAAAACTAGACAGCACCGAATCAGAAAATTACAGGGAAATATTTTGATGAATACAGATGCAACAATTTTCAACAAAATATTAGCATACCAAATCCAACAACATGTAAAAAAGATTATACGCCACATCCCAAGTTCACAAGGATCAGCATAGGCAAATCAGTGTGATTCACCACATAAACAAAAGAAAAAAACAAAAACCACATGGCTATCCCAATAGATGTAAAAAAGCATTTGATGAAATTCAACATCCATTCATGATAAAAACGCTTACCCAAGTGGTAATAGAGGAAACATATCCCAACATAACAAAAGCTATCTACGACAAACCCACAGCCAATTTAATACTCAACACTGAAAAGCTGAAAGCCTTCCCACTAAAATCTGAAACAAGACAAGGATGCCCACTCACACCTCTTCTACTCAAGATAGTACTAGAAGTCCTAGCCACAACAATCAGATAAGAAAAAGAAACACAAGGTATCCAAATTGGAAGGAAAGAGACAAAACTGTCTCTCTATGCAGAGGATATGATACTATATATAGAAAACCCTAAAGACTCCACACAAAGCTACTAGAACTGATAAGCAAATTCAACATTATATATACAATGTTATGGAACTTGTTTATTTCACTACATACATGATAGGGGCAACTTTCCATGTCAAAATAGCCTCATTCTTTTTGATGACTGCATAGTATTCCACTGACTAGAGGTGCCATAATTTATTTACCCAGCCCTGCACTGATGGTCTGGTTTGGCTATCTCACTATCAAGCAATGCCACATTGAATATTTTGTGTGTACACACAGGTGAGCATTTATCTCAAATCACAAGAAGTAAAACCAGATAATCAAAGGGTGTAAGCATTTTAGCCTATGATGCTGCTGCTAAGTCACTTCAGTCGTGTCCGACTCTGTGCGACCCCATAGACGGCAGCCCACCAGGCTCTGCCGTCCCTGGGATTCTCCAGGCAAGAACACTGGAGTGGGTTGCCATTGCCTTCTCCATTGTGTGAAAGTGAAAAGTGAAAGTGAAGTCGCTCAGTCTTGTCCGACTCGTAGCGACCCCATGGACTGCAGCCCACCAGGCTCCTCCATCCATGGGATTTTCCAGGCAAGAGTACTGGAGTGGGGTGCCATCGATGGACATCGTCAAATTGCCCTCCAGTAAGACTTACATTCCCATCAATAGTCTGGTCTCAGAGCTGGCAGGAAAGTTCATTCTGTTCCTACCAATATTGAACATCAGCAATTTTTCTTTCATGACTGCCCTTATTATTTCATTGGGCTATGTGTATTTGTTTTATTGCTTCACAAGAGCTCTTTCTGTTGCAATGTTTCTCTCTTAGTTTTCTAACTTTGCTCATGGAATATTTTGATGTATAGAAATTTTTCATTTTCATGTGGTCAAATCTGGTTTGGTAAATCATTTAATTAAGTTCCAGACCTTAGGTTTCAGTCCCTTGGCTTACCCTGGAATGTGTTATAAGTGTCCTCCGCAAACAAGCATATAGATCCAATATTCCTCTCAAAGTGAGGGGTTTCCAAAGCTGCAGCATAAACTCCCAGTCCTGCACTTCAACTGCCATGACCTGGGGCAAGTCATTTCCTTTCCCGGGTCTCTTTTTCCACCTGTTAAATTATGGGAATCAAGTAATGTCTCTCTTGTAAGGCTGCCAAGAGGCTCAGATGGCACAAAAGTCCTTCTTAAAGAAAGTGAAAGTGGCCCAGTCGTATCTGATTCTTTGTGACCCCACAGACTGTACAGTGATGGGGTTCTCCAGGCCAGAATACTGGAGTGGGTAGCCTTTCCCTTCTCCAGGGGATCTTCCCAACCCAGGAATGGAAGCCAGGTCTCCTGCATTGCAGGCGGATTCTTTACCAGCTGAGCCTCAAGGGAAGTCCCTTAAACTCTCTTAAACTTAAAGAGAGGTGTTTAAAGCGTGGAGTTGTTGCTATTTATTGGACTGTCATTCGTGAAGGCATACACTCTGTCTGGTTCCCCATGAATCCCAGCCCTGGGTGGTGTGCCCAGCACAGAGCAGGCTTCATGGCAAGGGGTGGTGGCAGAGATGAAAGGACCCACCCCACAGAAGGTGACTTGACTCCCAGGTTTGCTGCTGAAAGATGCTAGAATTGCAGAGAGTGTCTGAACGGGAGGGTGGGCCCAGGCCGAGCCAGGCGCCTGACCCGTGCTGTCCTGGCAGGGTTACCCACCCCTGACGAAGATTCTGGCCAGTTTCTTTGGGAAGTTGCTGGGACAGGAGATAGACCCACTCAAGAACGTGCTGGTAACCGTGGGTGCCTACGGGGCCCTGTTCACAGCCTTCCAGGCCCTGGTGGATGAAGGAGATGAGGTGAATGGGCAAAGCCCGGGCTGGGTCGGGGTGAAGGGTCCCGGTGGAGCCAGCCCCAGCTCATCTGACTTTTGTACTAGGTTATCATCATCGAGCCCTTTTTTGACTGTTATGAGCCCATGACATTGATGGCAGGGGGTCGCCCTGTGTTTGTGTCCCTGAAGCCGGTGAGGATGCTGGTTGGGGTGTGGGTGGGCAGAGGGGTCCAAGGAGTGTGCTGGGTTGAACCCGGGGAGGTGGAAAGAAGGAAGGAAGTGGAGGAGGCCAGTTTCTCCGGGGTGGGGGAGGGGTGGCCAGAGCCCCAGAGGAGAGCCGGTGGAGACAGATGCCTGGGGGGAGGAGCCGAATTCCTAGAGATGAAAGTCAGGGAGTAAGTATTGCCACCCCCGCCCCCTCCTCTTGCAGAGCCCCACCCAGAAGGGAGAACCGGATTCCAGCAGCAACTGGCAGCTGGATCCCACGGAGCTGGCCAGCAAATTCACATCTCGCACTAAAGCCTTCATCCTCAACACACCCAACAACCCCCTGGGAAAGGTACCTGAGAGACCTCCTCCCCGGGCACCCCTCCAGATTGGCTTGCGTGCCTGTTCTGTTACTCGTGTGCTGCCACGGGGCCTCAGTTTTCTTATCCGTCAAGCGGGAGAGCTAACTGTGGAGAGCTCTGAGGATCGAGGCTCCTGGGGTCCCAGGGCCTGGGGCAGGGATCCCCAGGGCAGGTGTCAGCAGTAGGGGGCTGGGCTGGAAGCCTCTATTACTTCCCCACAGACCTGGACCCGTGACTTCACCGCTCCACTTTTCTCATCTGTAAAATGGGAACACGACAGAACCGATGTCAAGGAAGACCCAGTGTTCCACCCGTGCTTCTCCTTTACTGTCACACCATTATCACACTCACAAAGCTTCTGACACCAGATATGTGGGGTTCTTTTTTTCCCCACACTAAGCAGTTCTGTGAGACCAGCTGGGTGTCCCACAAAATCCAATTCAATTTAATTCAGTCCTGACACTGTCTACCTGGAGATGGTGTCAGCTCCCACCGGTGAAGGGCTCAGTCTGACAAGGCTGCCCCCCGACCCCACTTCAGACGCCAATCACAAGTCAGTTTGTGCTTCCAACCTGTGGCTGTAAATCTGAGACGCCCACCTCCCCCCCTTCAGGTTCAATTCATCTGAGTGGCTCACAGGACTCAGGGACACACCTACTAACAGTTATCAGTTTATTAAAGGTGATGATAAAGGATACAGATAAACAACCCGATGAAGAGACAAGTATGGCAAGGTCTGGGAGGTGCCTGAGAACAGGTGCTTGCTTCTGTCCCTGTGGAGTTGGGGGTGCGTCAGCATGAGCTCACCCACCTCTGCAAGCTCCCCAAACCCCATCCTATCGGGATTTTGATGGAGGCATCAATTATCAACTCCATTTCCAACCCCTCTCCCTTCTCTGAGGAAGTGGCAGGAAGTGGGATGTGGGAGGGGGCTGAAAATTTCAGGCTCCTAATCATGGCTTGCGTGGTCTTTCTGGTGACCAGCCTCCATCCAGGAGCCCACTCAGAGTCACCTCACTAGAACAAAAATGCTCCTAGCGCTCTTATCTCTTAGGAGTGTACAGGGGGTTCCATTGCCTGTGTCAAGGTCAGGATCAAAGACCAAGCATTAGAGCAAAAGATGCTTCTAGTACTCTTGTGCATGCGTGCTCAGTCGCTTCAGTCGTGTCCAGCTCTTTGCGACCCCATGGACTGTAGACGACCAAACTCCTCTGTCCATGGGATTCTCCAGACAAGGATACTGGAGTGGGTTGCCATGCCCTCCTCCAGGGGATCTTCCTGACCCAGGGATCGAACCCGCATCTCTTATGTCTCCTGCATTGGCAGGCGGGTTCTTTACCACTAGCACCACCGGGGAAACCCTCCAGGGCTTTTACCCCTTAGTAGTTACACGGGTTTTAGGAGTTCTGTGCCAGAAACCGGGGCAGTGACCAACAGAGATATTTTCTGTTATCTCACAACTGACCTCACAGGGTCACTGTTGCAGGGATAGGAGAGGGCAGAGAAGCCCTTGGCCCCGGCTCTGGCCGGGCGCTCACATCGCTCTGAGCTGGCCTCTCTGGTGGGGGACGGTCCCTGCAGGTGTTCTCCAAGGAAGAGCTGGAGCTGGTGGCCAGCCTGTGCCAGCAGCATGACGTGGTGTGCATCTCGGACGAGGTGTACCAGTGGATGGTCTTCGATGGGTTCCAGCACATCAGCATCGGTGAGCCAAGCCGGCCAGGGCGCCCCCGTAACCCCGGACCTTTGCGGCAGGGCCTTGAGCCCAGTCCGGTGGCAGCGCAGGTCTGGTGATTAGGACCGAGGGGTCTGGACCCACACAGGTCAGGTGACCTGGGGCTGTGACTTCACTTCTCTCGGGACAGGGGAACATAGTGGCACCTACCTCCCGAGGTTGTCATGAGGAGGGGCTCAAATATGTCTTGGAAATAGCTTTACACGGAGTGGAGTCCGTGGCGCTGAGAGCCTGGGTGCCTGCTGGGACCCAGCCCCCACTCCGTGCCCCAACCCCCGTCTCAGCAGCCGCTCTCTTTGATCTTGGGCAGCCAGCCTCCCTGGCATGTGGGAACGCACCCTGACTATCGGTAGCGCTGGCAAGACCTTCAGTGTCACAGGCTGGAAGGTGAGGCAACGAGAGTATGGGGGGCCCCTCCCTCTACAATCGTTGGTGGGAGAGGCTGGCCTGGGAATCCGGAAAGGGTTTGGCTGGGCCCCCGAGGGCCTCACCCTCTCCCTGTGTTCTTGGTCCAGGTGGGCTGGGTCCTGGGCCCCGACAGCCTCATGAAGCACCTGCGTACTGTGCACCAGAACTCCGTCTATCACTGTGCCACGCAGGGCCAGGTGAGGGGGCGTGGCCATGTGAGGGGCGGGGCCGTATAGGGGCGGGGCAAGAGGGGTTTGGGTCAGCTCCAGGGTCGGGTCCTACCTGACCCGTTCGCCGACCCCCCCACCCGCCCCCACGCCCTCCCCAGGCCGCAGTGGCTCAGAGCTTCGAGCGGGAGCAGCTGCACTTCGGCCGACCCAGCAGCTACTTTGTGCAGCTCCCACAGTACATCCAGCGCTGCCGCGACCACATGATACAGAGCCTACAGTCCATGGGCTTCCGGCCTGTGACCCCCCAGGGCAGCTACTTCCTCATCACAGACATCTCGGACTTCAGTAAGTGGGCCCGGCCGGGCGGGGCTGAAGCTGGGGCCCTGGAGGCTGCCCAGGACTCAGCACGTCTTCTGTCCCCCAGAAAACAAGATGCCTGACTTGCCCGGAGCGGCAGATGAGCCGTACGACAGACGCTTCGTCAAGTGGATGATCAAGAATAAGGTGGGCTGGGCCTCTGCCGGGCGCTCTGTGTTTGACAGGCTGTGCACTGCTAAGGGTGCCTGACCCTCGAGCTGATGGGCCAAAATCCAGCCCGGCCTCTCAGGGCAGTATTCATTTCAAGGAAAGGAGAGCCTGTTTTTAATGTGCTCCAATAGGCCTTGTGGGCTGGCAGGAATTCCTGCCCTCTCAGGGCCTCAGTCTTCCCATCTGTACAGTGAGTTGGCCCATTAACTCTGAGGTCCATCCAGCTCAGTGCTGCGATTCTAAGACATTTCTCCTATGGCTCTGCCCTGACCTGCCAGGTGATCTTCCTTGCTCTCAGCCTCCCTCTCTCCTCTGTACATAAGGAGGGACTTGGCATGGTGCTTTGGGATGTTTTACCTCTGACCTTGACACAGCACTGGGAGGTGCTGCATTGAAGCTTATTCTCTTTCTCCTTCCTTATCGTGGAACCCCTCTGACCCCCTGAGGCCCCCCAGAGGCCTGCCAGGCTGTGGGATGGTTGAGACATGGGCTTCCTCCTCCCCAGGGCTTGGTGGCCATTCCAATGTCCATCTTCTTCAGCCTGCCACACCAGAAGTTCTTTGACCACTATATCCGCTTCTGTTTTGTGAAGGTAAAGGACAGCCCTGGGGAGGGCAGAGCTCCCCAGGCCTCCTCAGACCTCCTGGGGAGAGGGGTAGGACTGATCTGTGTTGGTGCAGGATGAATCCACGCTCCGGGCCATGGACCAGAAGCTGCAGAAGTGGAAGGCTGAGCTCACGCCCTGAGGTCGTGACATCAGCGCTGGGCCCTGCCTGGTGCCTGCACACTCTGTGAGGCTCTGTCTTTGTCCAGCTCTCAGCCATCCCCAGGTGGCAGGTAGATGGTACTGGAGGAGCCCGTCTCTGTAACACAGAATGATCCCAGGAAGAGTCCTGCTTTTGGTCTTTGGGGAGTCGGGAGCACTTCTTCATGGTGCATGGCTCTGTTCCTGTCGCAGAGGTGAGGGAGGCCTGGCCGGGGCCTCTCCCTGGTGCTCCCTGTGGTGGGCTAAATGGTCTTGGGTCCCCTCGCCCCTCCCCAGGCTCAGCTGGGACTCCGAGGGCAGACTTCAATAATGTACTGGCCTTGGTCCCAGTCCTGGCCCCAGCCAGGCTTCAGACATCCTTCTTTCCTTATCTACATTTGTTCTTGGGAAGTTGTATTTAGGCTTGAGTCCTCAAGCCAGTACTTTTTACCCACAATAAAGTTTTAAGCTATTCAGACCCTTATTGGCTGCTTCTCTCTGCTTCACACCCTGGTGCTGATTGCTGGCAGGGACTCAGTCAGAACAGAAGGCACCTTCCACCTCCCTGAACCTCAGCTCCCAGACTCTCTTTCTACAAACGTTTTGGAGCCCAAAGAAGGGCAGGGACTTGGGACTTGTCTGAGGTCACCTAGTTAGTTCATGATAAAATCAGGCCTTGGGGCTCAGATGGTGTGTGTAACTATTGTTGGGTGTGTGTGTGTGTGTGTGTGTGTGTGTGTGTTGGGGCCCTTAGTTGTGGGTCTAACAGGAAAGATACAGACAATCAAGTCCCACAAGGATCAGAGTCCAGGCCAGGAGGGCCAGGGATTACATAATTAGAACAAAGGGGAGGGATTTCCCCCATGGTCCAGTGGTTCAGAATCTGCCTGCCAGTGCAGGGCACATGGGTTCAATTCCCTGGTCTGGGAAGATCCCACATGCCACAGGGCAACTAAGCCCACGTGCCACGAGCCCACATGCTGCAGCTACTGAAGATCTCGTGCTCTCTAGCCTGTGCTCTGCAACAAGAGAAACCACGTAAAGAGAAGCCTGCAGGCCGCAGGGAAGAGTAGCCCCCTCTCACCGCAACGAGAGAAAGCCCGCAGGTAGCAGTGAAGACCTAGCGCAGCCAAAAGTAATTCATTACAAAAGGAAAGAATAGAAGGGCAAAGGAGTGTTTCCCCAAACACTTACTGTGCACCTCTGCTTGCCGGACACCTGGACGCCCATCATCTCATTAAACAGCCTCTGAGACAGGAGTTACCGTCCCATGTTACAAGTGAGGAAACCAACTGGGAGGTCGGGTGACTTGTGTGAGGCCCTCCTGCGGGCAAAAGGTAAAGGGAGGGATTTGATCCCTGGAGTGCGCCTCCCACTGGAAAGCAAGGCAACTTCTGAAGTCCTTTTTGGAAGGTGGTGCTGTGGCACCCCACTCCAGTACTCTTGCCTGGAAAATCCCATGGACGGAGGAGCCTGGTAGGCTGCAGTCCATAGGGTCGCTAGGAGTCAGACACGACTGAGCGACTTCACTTTGACTTTTCACTTTCATGCATTGGAGAAGGAAATGGCAACCCACTCCAGTGTTCTTGCCTGGAGAATCCCAGGGACGGGGAGCCTGGTGGGCTGCCGTCTCTGGGGACGCACAGAGTCGGACACGACTGAAGCGACTTAGCAGCAGCTGGGGACTTGTCTTGAAGTTGCATTTGTGTAACAAGCTCATGGGTTTTGCTCATATCATAGATTT
This sequence comes from Bos indicus x Bos taurus, assembly GCF_003369695.1. NCBI lineage: Eukaryota > Metazoa > Chordata > Mammalia > Artiodactyla > Bovidae > Bos > Bos indicus x Bos taurus. The sequence goes on from NW_020867897.1 coordinate 24,887, forward strand.
AATTGGGGGAGGTGATGGGAACATACAGCATAGTCAAATGTATCGGGTCTTTGTCTGTGCTTCCTGGCACAGAGCTCCTAAAACCCTTCGATTTCCTGAGTGACAGTAGTGTCTTTTGTTATTCCAAATCAACCCCTTCAACCGTGTGTTTTTTTACTATAATTTTATTTACTTATTTCTTTATTTTTGGCTGTGCTGGTTCTTCCTGCTGCCCAGGCTTTTCTCTAGTTGCGGGGAGCAAGGGCTACACTCCAGTTTCGGTGCTTGGACTTCTCATCGCAGTGACTTCTCTTGCTGCAGAGGCTCTAGGGATGCAGGCTGCAGTAGTGTGGCTCCCAGGCTTAGTTGTTCCTCGGCATGAGGGATCTTCCTAGATCAGGAATCCAACCCGTGTCTCCTGCATCGGCCAACGGATTCTTTACCACTGAGCCACCAGGGACGCCCTCAACCATGTATTCAAAAGGTCAGAATTTTCAGCCCCAACCCCAGACCCCAGGGAGGGTAAATGACTGGCCATTGAATTCAGTTACATGACTAATGATTTAATCAGTTGTGCATATGTAATAAAATCCCACATAAAAACCCTGAAGTGGGACTTCCCTGGTGGTCCAGTGGCTAAGACTCCATGCTCCCAGTGGAGGGCTCAGGTTCAGCCCCTCATCAAGGAACTAGACGCCACATGCTGCAACTAAGAGCCTGAAGGCCTCAACTAAAGATCCTGCATGCGGCAACTAAGACCCGGCACAGCCAAATAATTTTTATTTTTTAATTTGTAAAAATTAAAGACAAGGGCTTCCCTGGCGGCTCAGTGGTGAAGAATCCATCTGCCAATGCAGGAGACCCAGTTTTGATCCCTACTCTGGGAATATACCACGTACCACAGAGCAGCTAAGCTCCCATACCACAACTACTGAGCCTGTGCTCTAGAGCCTGGGAGCTGCCACTCCTGAAGCCCTTGCACCCCAGAGCATATGCTCGGCAAAAAGAAAAGCCACCACAATGAGAAACCCTTGTACCACAATTACAGAGTAGCCTCCACTCGCCACTGCCAGAGAAAGCCTGCGCACCAACAAATAGCCAGCACAACCAAAAATAAACACATAAAAATATTTCTTTAAAGATAAGAAAAAAACCCTGAATCAATGAGGCTCAAGGAGTTTCTGGGCTGGTGAAAACCTCAATGAGCTGGTAGGGTAGCCCATCCAGAGAGGGTATGGAAATTCCATGCCCACTCTTCCACCTTAGTCTATGTACCTCTTACATCGGGCTGTTCCTGAGTTGTATCTTCTAAAATAAAACTGTAAGTATAGTGCTTTCCTGAGGGCTGTGAATCGTTTCAGCAAATTATTGAATCTGGATGGGGTCAAAACCACCACTCCCATGAGGTGGTCATGGGAATGCTGGAATTTGCAGTCAGCTAGGCAGAAGTTGTGGGTGAGTGGGCACCCCACTTGCCACTGGCATCTGAAGTGGGAGGCAATCTTATGGGCTCCCTTAACTTACGAGATCTGTGCCAACTTGTCAGAATTGAATCGAAGCTTAGGACACCCACTTGGTGTCAGAGAATTGCTCTTTGGAACATATTGGTGTTGTGACATAGGACACTCCACTGTCCCTTTCCAAACAATGCTTTTGCACTACTATCACTGTTCCAAAGTCAAGATTGTGAAACAATACAATTCACAGGCGCAGGCTTGGAGCCCCTTTGCCGTAGTACACATAGACTGGTGCTAAGAAGGTCCTCCAGAGCCAGAGGAGAAATTATGCTAATAGTTTTCAGTACTAAGGTGTTTTTTTTTTTTTTTCATAAACTTCTCTCTCTAGTCATGATCCAGCTAATCATCATTATAGATGAATAAAGATGCACATTTAAAAGAAAGAAAGGAAGCCAGACAGGCAGGAAGAAAGAAAGACAGAAAAAAAGGATTTCTTGGATGGAACTGAGGCAGAAGGCAGATGGGTCCCAGCCTAGGTATTTGCAATAAGGCTCCTGTTTACATTTCTTGGGGCAGGAAAAAAGTGGACTTCAAGCTGGACATATACACGTATACCCCTTGTTTGCATTTTCAGAAACAGGAGACAGATGGGCTCCAGGTTAGATGTTTACAACCAGTCTCCTGCTTGCTCTCCAAAATGGGAGTAACAACTGAAACAGGATATATAGCCAGGCTTTCTCTCCTGAGGACACCTTAAGATAACAGTCATGGCAGGAACAGAGAGCAACTAAACCTTGTTTGAGTAACGAATCAAGAGGCCAGGTATTTCCCATCCTTGGGGCAAGGGAGACATTGCACACGGGCAGAAAGGCTCCCAGGGGGTCAAAAGTCAGGGGATGCCAGGCCATAAGAAGTAATGCTTCTTTACTCCCAAAAGCCTCTGCATTGAAATCCATCTTGGAAAAAAGTCGTGCACACATGTTGCCTAGGGCAGGTCAGGTGTGGAAAAATAAATCAGATTGCTGGCCAAAGGTAAACAAAGACCCAGAAGAGCTGTCCTATATAAGTTTTTTAACCACCTTTTTTCTGGTTCCTCCTCATTAGGGGAGATTCCCACACGCTTTCTCTCCAGGTGCCCCTGTCTTGCTTCTTTCTTAACTAAGCAAACGGTTTCTCTGTGTGTTCTCCCGCTTGTTGTGCTGTGTCTCTAATAATAAACTTTGTACCCATTTTTACAGTTTTTGCCTCCAGTGAAATATTTCAGCAATCAGACGTCCAGCTGTTTATCCAAATGAGCTGAAAAGGCAGGTCCACACAAAAACCTGCACATGAATATTTATAGCAGCTTTATTTATAATTGCCAAATACTGGAAACAACCAAATGTCCTTTGAAAGGTGAATGGATAGACATGCTGGCATATCCATACAATGACTAGTATCCAGCACTAAAAAGAAATGAGATATCAGGCCAGTGAGTAGTATCCAGCAGTAATAAGAAATGAGATATCAAGCCACTAGAAGCTAGGGAGGAACTTTAAATATGTATTACTTAATAAAAGAAGGGAGTCTGAAAAGGCTGCATATTGTTTGATTCCAACTATATGACATTCTGGAAAAGGCTAAACTATAAGAACAGTTAGAAAAAAAAGATCAGTGGTTATCAGGGGCTTGAGGAGTGGGGAAAATAGGTGGAGCACAGATTTTTAGGGCAGTGAATCAATTTTGCATGATACTGTAATGACGGGGGCTTCCTTGGTGGCTCAGACACTAAAGAATCTGCCTGCAATGCAGGAGACCCAGGTTTGATCCCTGGGTCAAGAAGATGCCCTGGAGAAGGAAACAGCAACCCACTCCAGTATTCTTGCCTGGAGAATTCCATGGCAGGGATAGATACATGCCATTACGTATTTTACCAAAACCCACAGTATGTACAGCACAAAGAGAGAACCCTATCCTATACTATGAACAAAGCATCAATACTGGTTCATGGACTGTAACAAATGTACACCTTAAGGCAACATGTTAATTCCAAAAACTGAGGGGAAAGTCTGTGGGAACTATCTGTTCAATTTTTGGTAAACCCAAGTCTTCTCTTTGGCCACCTGATGCAAAGAACTGAGTCATTTGAAAAGACCCTGATGCTGGGAAAGATTGAAGGCAGGAGGAGAAAGGGACGACAGAGGATGAGATGGCTGGATGGCATCACCGACTCGATGGACCTGAGTTTGAGTAAACTCCGGGAGTTGGTGATGGACAGGGAGGCCTGGCGTGCTGCATGCAGTCCATGGGGTTGCAAAGAGTCGGATACGACTGAGCGACTGAACTGAACTGTTCTCTAATAAAGTGTAATAATTAAAAGAGAGAGTAAATGAGCGAATCTATAACTGGATTTAATTATTGCCAGCTCTGAATCACACTCCAGCTTCGGGCCCCAAGACTCCATGTACAAAACCAAGCTGATGTTTGACTTCCGTGCTCGACCCGAGCCGGAGGGCAGCGCTCTGGTAGTCCAAAGTTTCTGCGCACTGGGACACTCAGGCCTGAGATGAGCTAAACATCACCCCCCCCCCCCCGCCCCCCGGTCCCTACACCAGCGCCAGGTCCAGCTCACCGGATGCCGTCCCCCCATCAGCCCATAGGCAGCCCATCCAGCACCTCCAGCCCTCCCCTGTCCACGTGCTCTAACCTCACAGCACCTAGGCCACGCCCACGCGCGCCTCTGGGTCTCCGATTGGACGGCTCGAAGTAGGTGTTGCCGGAAGGGGTGAGTCTGATTGGCCGGGCGGGGCCTACGGCGTTCGGCGAACATGGCGGAGCGCGCGAGGAAGCGGCCCTGTGGTTCGGTAGGTGGAGGGGTGTGCGAGCCCTGCGGCAGGGCACGGGGCTGGGGTTAAGAAATAGAGCCGCGTGGGGCCCCGTGGCGGGGCCGAGTCGCCCCTCCAGCTCCAGGCTCGTCGCTGCTCCGCGGCCGGAGTCCCCGAGCTTGTTGCCTGCTTGTGGCCTCAGTAACCCCTGTGCCGATGAGCAGCGGAGGTGGGAACCGGGGTTTGAGTCGGAGCCGGGACAGCGTTGGTAACTCATTACCTTACCGGAGTGAAAGTGAAGTCGCTCAGTCGTGTCCGACTCTTCGCGACCCCATGGACTGTAGACCACCAGGCTCCTCCGCCCATGAGATTTTCCAGGCAAGAGTACTGGATTGGGTTGCCGTTGCCTTATGGCCAATGGCAACCTTGCCGGAGTCCTTAGTGGCAACTCTGCCCGGGGTTCGGATTCGGAAGGCGGGACCCGGCTCCTTCCCGAGCCCTTTCATGGCGTATCTCTTCTGATAACCAGGGCGGCAGTGGGCAAGTCCTGTCCCCCTGAACCTCTTTCCTCTTCTCTCCAGTAGGAACTCATTTAACAATTTACTGAATGCTTACTATGTTCCAGCTATGGTCTCAGGCACTGGGGGTACATGTCCCTGCCCTCCTGACGCTCTCTCTTGGGCAGTATTGTGTGTGTGTGTGTGTGGGGGGGTGCCCCTCGTTTCCTCACTACCCTCATTTAAAGGGGCTTCCCTAGTGGCTCAGACAGTAAGGAATCTGCCTGCCAATGCAGGATCCCCTGGAGAAGGAAATGGCAGGAATTCTTGAAGGAAGAAAGGAAAGAAGGAAATACTCAGGTATTCTTGCCTGGAGAATCCCACAAACAGAGGAGCCTGGTGGGCTACAGTCCATGGGGCCGCAAAACAGTTGGACACGACTGAGCACTAACCAGCAACAGCTCATTTAAACAGAGGAGACAGCTGGGGAGCAGCAAGTGGGAACACCTCCCCCGCCCCAGCTCAGGTGTGACCATTCAGCCTCACTCCTGTATCTCCCCCAACTCCTTCTCCAGGGTGAACATGGCCAAAGAGTAGAGTGGCGGAAGTGGAAGCAACAGAGTAAGTCAGGGACTAGGGGGTGGAGGTGGGCCCTGGCGGGGGTGGGCCCATTGGAGAGCTAAGTGTCTGTGCTTACCTCCCCACTGCCCATCAGTGCACAGCTGAATCTTGGGGAAAAGCCACCAGGTTTGTCCCCTCTAGGTCTTACTAGTACCCAAAATGGGGACGAGGAGGCCAGAAGCCCTGGAAGCCTTCTCTGGCTGCTCTCTAGGCAGCATTGGAGTCCCCAGGCTGACCTACTGAGAGGACACCACCTCCTGGGCTGTTCCAAGTCTTTCCCACCTCCAAGTCACTCTTCCCTCCACCAATTGTCCTCTTATCCAGAAAAAGAGGAGAAAAAGAAGTGGAAGGATCTCAAGATGACAAAGAAACTGGAACGGCAGCGAGCGCAGGAGGAACAGGCAAAGCGCCAACAGGAGGAAGAGGCAGCTGCCCAGAGCGAGGATCGGGGTGAGCGAGCCGGGTCCTGGGCAGGGCAGAGAAGGGCGGAAGGGCCCTTAGGGGCCACTGGGCCCAGACATCTTGTCCTGATGGAGAAACTGAGGCTTGGAAAATGGGAGGGACCCAAAAAGCTGAGCCCTAACCTCCTACTTAGGTGGATTTCAGTTCTCTGGAGGGTAAGTGTCATATATCATAACTTCTAGACCTCATCATTGTAATGGCTGATTATACTTGTTTTTAAGCTCCTTTAGCCAGACTTTATTGTTTGAATATTTGCAACTGCTATTCTATACACAAATTTTAATTTCTTACAAAACTGTATATTCCATATTGCTAGGTCACTTCACTCTCCATTTTTATGCCACATTTCCATCCAGATCTATTTCCCCAAATCACAATCTGCCTGTTGGTGTGTTGTCTTATTTAGTTGCTGAGTTGTGTCTGACTCTTTGCGACCCCATGGCCTGTAGTCTACCAGGCTCCTCTGTCCATGGGATTCTCCAGACAAGAATACTGGAGTGGGTTGCCATTTCCTTCTCCAGGGGATCCAGGTTTTGAACCTGGGTCTCTTGCATTACAGGCAGATTCTTTACCACCTGAGCCATGAGGGAAGCCCCCAGCTGTTAACACCCACTTCTATCCAGGGAAAGAAGTATATAGATACAATTTTACAGAAGTGAGGCTGCTTAATCCATGCACTTCTGGACCTGGTTTTTCTAATCCCACATTGTGTCCTTCTGTACATCTGCATCTACCCTAACAAATTGTATCTTTCCTCCTTGGTCAGCCCCAGAATTCTGGAGTATTCAGTTCAGTTGCTCAGTCGTGTCCAACTCTTTGCAACCCCATCAACCGCAGCACGCCAGGCCTCCCTGTCCATCACCAACTCTTGGGGTCTACCCAAACCCATGTCCATCAAGTTGGTGGTGCCATCCAGCCATCTCATCCTGTGTCGTCCCCTTCTCCTCCTGCCCTCAATCTTTCCCAGCATTGTGCGGTAGTTTGAGCATTCTTTGGCATTGCCTTTCTTTGGGATTGGAAGGAATAATATAAGTCACTAATATTAAGTTTCCCTCCAGAAGATATACCAGTGACTTTTAGGGCATCATAGTATTGACTTGGTGTATCTCAATCTTATTATTCTCTGCCTGAGACACAGAAAATTGTGTTTCATTGTAGTTTGCACTTTGTCAGTTATGACAAGGTTCAGCATCTCTTCCAGTTTACATGCTGTTTTCTTTTTGTGTGTGAATTTATATCTTTTGCCCACTTTTTTTTTTCTATTGACATATTGGTCTTTTGTAACTGATTGATAAGAATTCTTTGCATATTAAGGCTCACACTGTATTAGAATGGTCTGATTACTCATTTGTCCCCCTCATTCTGTGTGCACACCTTAAGGGAAAGGAAGGTATCCTGTTCTCTGTGTGCCTGGTGGCTAGGCTAGGGCATAGTGCATAATGGGAGTTCAATAAATACTTGCTGAAGTAATAAATATGCCAGCAAATTTGGAAAACTCAGCAGTGGCCACAGGACTGGAAAAGGTCAGTTTTCATTCCAATCCCAAAGAAAGGCAATGCCAAAGAATGCTCAAACTACCGCACAATTGCACTCATCTCACACGCTAGTAAAGTAATGCTGAAAATTCTCCAAGCCAGGCTTCAGCAATATGTGAACCGTGAACTTCCTGATGTGCAAGCTGGTTTTAGAAAAGGCAGAGGAACCAGAGATGAAATTGCCAACATCCGCTGGATCACTGCAAAAGCAAGAGAGTTCCAGAAAAACATCTATTTCTGCTTTATTGACTATGCCAAAGCCTTTGACTGTGTGGATCACAATCAACTGTGGAAAATTCTGAAAGAGATAGGAATACCAGACCACCTGACCTGCCTCTTGAGAAATTTGTATGCAGGTCAGGAAGCAACAGTTAGAAATGGACATGAAACAACAGACTGGTTCCAAATAGGAAAAGGAGTACGTCAAGGCTGTATATTGTCACCCTGCTTATTTAACTTATATGCAGAGTACATCATGAGAAACGCTGGAGTGGAAGAAACACAAGCTGGAATCAAGATTGCCGGGAGAAATGTCAATAACCTCAGATATGCAGATGACACCACCCTTATGGCAGAAAGTGAAGAAGAACTCAAAAGCCTCTTGATGAAGGTGAAAGTGGAGAGTGAAAAAGTTGGCTTAAAGCTCAGCATTCAGAAAATGAAGATCATGGCATCCGGTCCCATCACTTCATGGCAAATAGATGGGGAAACAGTGGAAACAGTGTCAGACTTTATTTTTCTGGGCTCCAAAATCACTGCAGATGGTGACTGCAGCCATGAAATTAAAAGATGCTTACTCCTTGGAAGGAAAGTTATGACCAACCTAGATAGCATATTCAAAAGCAGAGACATTCCTTTGCTAACAAAGGTCCGTCTAGTCAAGGCTATGGTTTTTCTTGTGGTCATGTATGGATGTAAGAGTTGGACTGTGAAGAAGGCTGAGCGCCGAAGAATTGATGCTTTTGAACTGTGGTGTTGGAGAAGACTCTTGAGAGTCCCTTGGACTGCAAGGAGACCCAACCAGTCCATTCTGAAGGAGATCAGCCCTGGGATTTCTTTGGAGGGAATGATGCTAAAGCTGAAACTCCAGTACTTTGGCCACCTCATGCGAAGAGTTGACTCATTGGAAAAGACTCTAAGGCTGGGACGGATTGGGGGCAAGAGGAGAAGGGGACGACAGAGGATGAGATGGCTGGATGGCATCACTGACTCGATGCACATGAGTCTGAGTGAACTCCGGGAGTTGGTGACGGACAGGGAGGCCTGGCGTGCTGCGATTCATGGGGTGGCAAAGAGACACGACTGAGCGACTGATCTGATCTGATCTGAAGTAATAAAAGGTGTGTATCTAAGTTCCTGCACCAGTTGTTGATAGTAAAAAGATGAACAAAGAAGAGTCCTAGTTCTAACGGAGCTCACAGTCTGGTTGGAGAGATAACATTCATTCTCTCACTCAGTGAAAGTTTATTGAGCATCTTCCTCTGAGACACAGGCATAATGATGTCCCAGGCAGCTGCTAGGATGAGAAAAATGCCAGGATTATGCCCCAGGTGATCTGGTCCCCCTGGAATCTGGGCTGGTCGGTGCCCCTCCCTGCTCATCACTATCCCCATCCATAAAATGTAAGCAACTAGATCAAATTCTCTCCTTTCCCATTGAGCATCTCTCAGTCTGTGCTTCATCCATTCTTTCTGGAAATAGTGAGTCACTAGCCCAAGGGGCCGTGGTGTCACTGCTCAGCCTTCCCTTGCTCCACAGTGGCAGTGAGTACAGGCTTTGAAGTCTGTGTCCTGAGTTCAAATTCCAGCTCTGCTACCTGCTAGCTGTGGCCTTGGGTCTGTTACTTGGCCTCTTGATGGCACCTCTCTCATGGGATTCAAAGTGATGGGCCATGTAAAGTGCTGGGCAGGCAGCCTGGCACAGAGAAAGTGTGCAGTAAATAAAAGGCTATGGTCATTACCCTTAAGCTCGTCATCAGGGCTGTAGAGGAGTTATCCAGGGAAGTTATCTTGCTTTCTGGAAGATGAGAGATGAGGTACATGGGGAGTTGGAGGTGGGTGTGGCTTGGGAAAGGCTGCCCCAGAGCCTTCCTGGTGTCTCTGAATGAGGCAATGGTGAGAGCTCCCAGGTGTCTGTGAATGAGCCCCTGTAGAGATACCTAGGTCAGCCCAGTCAGTGCAAGAACCCTGGTCTGGGAGGCCAGCAGTCGCACCTCGGGGTGGGCCTGGACCAGCACACTCCCCACCGACGGTCTCGTCTATGAAGTGAGGCCACACTCCCCTCTGAGACACAAAGTTGTCCTCTGTCCTAATGTATCGTATGGCTTAATGTCTAGGGCCAGCTAGCCAGAAGTCTAGACAGGACTGGCTCTGCGTGTCCCCTTTTGGTGGCCTCAGGGACAACAAGCACCCATTTCCCCACAGGGCAGTGGCTTGCAGGGATTCCCAGGTGGCTCAGTGGTCAAGAATCCGCCTACCAGTGCAGGAGATGCAAGAGACCTGGGTTCCATCCCTGGGTCGGGAAGATCCCCTGCAGGAGGAAATGGCAACCCACTCCAGTATTCTCACCGGGAAAATTCCATGGACAGAGGAGCCTTGCAGGCTTCAGTTCAGGGGTTGCAAAGAGCTGGACATGCAACATGCAAGCAGCATGGAACGCCTTGACACCTGGCAGTGTTGCTGGTGAGGGCAGCCCAAGTGGCCACCTGTGCCCTTCCCACCCTCGGCTCAGACGCCCAGTGGCTTTCCCTCCCCTTCAAGTTCCTGGAAACTGTCCCCATGACACCCACGGGCTCAAAGGAAAGAGACATGTGCAAGTACTCAAGGGCAAACACTCTTATTTGCACAAGTAGTCACAACCGCACACAGATTTACCCACGTTCAAGGTCACATTAAAACTTTCAAGGACCCTATTCACTTCTACTTCATGGGCCCCTTTCTCCATTAAAAAAAATATATATATATCAAAGGAGAATTCCCTGGTGGTCCAGTGGTTCAGACTTCATGCTCTCACTGCCAAGAGCCCTGGTTCAGTCCCTGGTCAGGGAACTAAGATCCCGCAAGCCACACAGCTTGGCCAAAAAAATATATATAGTTTATAACTATGTTGGTATAAAGAACAAATATCGTCCAGGCTAGATTCATTATTATATTACATTCCCTTGTGCATGCGTGCTAAGTCGCCTCAGTCGTGTCTGACTCTTTGCAACCCCATGGACTGTAGCCCCTCGGGGCTCCTCTGTCTGTGGGATTCTCCAGGCAAGAATACTGGAGTGGGTTGCCATGCCCTCCTCCAGGGGATCTTCCGACCCAGGGATTGAATGCATGTCTCATGTCTCCTGCATTGGCAGGCAGGCTCTTTAACACTAGCCCCACTTGTGTTCTTATTTTAAAATAAATTAAAATGAAAACATTTTCATAGGCCCTTCAAACTATCGCAGGCCCTCAGCACTAAGCCTCCTGAGATCTGATGAAGTCAGTCCCGCTGAAATGGGTCATATTGTACGAATTTCATGGGTATTCATAAAGTGCCCACTCTATTATTAACATTTGCCATTTACAGTCACCTTTTATGTGCCAGGCATTCAGTGAAGGGCTTTCCATGAAGTACCTTATTTTTATTTATTTTACAGACAGGGAAACTGACATTGAGAGAGGTAAAGTGACTTGCCCTGAGTCACACAGCCAAGGTGTGCATGACCCCAAAGCCTGTGTCCTAACCTTCTCCGCTGGTGTCTGCTTGGTGCCCAATCCCAGGTGGGCATCAAAGGTTTGGCAGGACAGACCTGCTCCACAAAGGGTGCAGTATGATACTCACTCCTGTGCCCACAGACTCACCCGGACACACACACCAGTCGCTGCCCTGGCAGTCCCCTGCAGTGGAAGCCGGATCCTGGTTTCCAGCCCCAGGTAGCATGAGTGGTTAAGCGTGTCCTCATCCTGCACAGGCTCTCCCCCACTCCACGGAGCCAGACGGCTCAGGCCACCCCCAGCCCCAAGGTACCACCTTTCCTGAGAGCTGGCAGTGAGAGTGAAGGGCCAAGACTGGCAGAGGAGAGGAAAGGGCCACACGCTGGGCTCTTAAACTGTGGGCATCCCGTGATTTGAACCCTCCCCTGACCTGCCGGAGCCCCATTTGAGTGTTTGTTGTTGTTCAGCCGCTCAGTTGTGTCCCACTCTTTGCAACCCCACGGACTGCAGCACACCAGGTCCCCTGTCCTTCAGTATCTCCCGAGTCTGCTCAAATTCACGTCCATCGAGTCGGTGATGCCATCCAACCATCTTGTCCTCTGTTGCCCCCTTCTCCTCCTGCCTTCAGTCTTTCCCAGCATCAGGGTCTTTTCTAACGAGTCAGTTCTTCGCATCAGGTGGCCAAAGGATTGGAGCTTCAGCGTCAGCATCAGTCCTTCCAGAGCATATTCAGGGTTGATTTCCTTTAGGATGGACTGGTTTTTATTGTTATGTTATCGTTGTTGCAAACTTCCTTGCCTTATTTCGTTTTGCTTTTAGATTTTATTTATTTTTGGCTGCACCAGGTCTTTGCTGCTGTACTCAGGCTTTCTCTAGCTGCAGCAACTGGGGGTTACTCACTGTGGTGTGAGGGCTTCTCACCGTGGTGGCGTCTCATTGCGGAGCACTGGCTTTAGGCACAGGCTTCAGTAGTTGTGGTACATGAGTTGTTTTACCCCGAGGCATGTGAAATCTTCCCAGATCAGGGATCGAACCCCTGTGCTCTGTATTGGCACCCAGATTCTTATCTGCTGGGCCACCCGGGAAGTTCCTTCCCTGCCTATTAAGGTTGGGGGGAGTTTGAGGGTAGCGCCTGCTTCGCAGGGCTGTTGAAAGGGTCTGATGACATCAGTATAGTCCTTACTGCAGCGCCTGGTGCTGAGTGAGCAAATCAGAACTGATCGCATTAGTGTTATTCCTACCTCTGTGATCCGGTGAGATGGTGGCAGGTGTGATGTGGGGCAGAGGAGGCGTAGCCACCTTAGGAGAAAGGCCAGAATTGATAGACATCAAGGGCTGTGGGCTACCACGTCAGAGAGAGGATCAGCCTACCAGGCACCCGCAGATTTTGAACCGAGTGGTCAGGAGGTGGTCGAGGAGGGGGGTTCCCCTGAGATTAAGTCCATCTGGGGAGTCAGCAGGGTTTCAGGCACAGGACGGGAGCAGGCACCCCTGCACTCGGCCCGTCTAAGGGGACCACCCATCCCCGTTCTCTCAGGATGGTGCTACTTTTAGCTCTGGAAGTCCGGTGTCCTGAGAAATCCCTCAATCCCTGTCAAGCGGGATGGTGGGTCCCCCCAGAACAGGCACGGCTGTGCCCTCCAAGGCCAGCACTGGGCTCACACCAGGCCCTGTGCCTCCCATCCTCTGCTGAGGGGACTTGAAGCAGGCGGGCACGTTCCCCCAGACACAGGGTGGAATGCCCCTCCTCAGATAATAATCGCACTGCCCTTTTTCGGTTCTTAGCCGCAGGGAGTAAATCGGAGGGTGAACTCTGACTGACTGCCCAGCCCCTGGATTCTCCCAGCTCGCCCCCACGGGCCTTTGCACCGCCTGGCATCCTTTCCCTTCCTCTGGGACTGGGCTTGAAGGCCGCGCCCTCCAAGGAGCCCGCCGGAACTCCTGCCCTCAGGGGCCATGCCCCCAGCGCCCTCTAGTGTCCGGTTGGGTTAGTCTCCTGGCCGTCTGTACCGAAGTACCACACAGCGGGTGGTTCTGAAGGCTGAAAGTCCAAAATCAAGGTGTTATTGGGGCCATGCTTTCTCTTAGCGTAGAGGAGGAGAATCTGGTCCATGCTTTTCTCTTAGCTTCTGTGCTGTCAGGAGTCCTCGGTGTTCCTTGGCTCGTAGACACATTAGTCTCTGCCTCACCCACTCCAGTGTTCTTGCCTGGAGACTCCCAGGGACAGCGGAGCCCGGTGGGCTGCCGTCTGTGGGGTCACACGGAGTCGGACACGACTGAAGCGACTTAGCAGCAGCAGCAGCAGCTGTCTTCACATGAACTTTCTCCCGTGTGTCTGTGTTCTTTTCTCTTCTTACAAGGAAACAAACTGTACTGGCAATGGTCCACGCTGATCCAGTGAGACCTCGTCTTCAATTTTTCGAATATTTACTTATTTACTATTATTACTATTTTTTGGAGAAAGGAATGGCAGCCCATTCCAGTATTCTTGCCTGGAGAATCCCATGGACAGAGGAGCCTGGTGGGCTACAGTCCGTGGGGTCACAAAGAGTCAGACGTGACTGAAGTGACTTAGCATGCATGCATTGCTATTTTTGTCTGGGCCAGTGTTAGTTGCAGCACGCGGGACCTTTAGTTGCCGCATGTGGGATCTAGTTGCCTCACCAGGGATCAAACCTGGGCCGCCTGCAGCCCAGAATCTTAGCCACTGGACCACCAGGGGAAGTCCATCGTCTTGAATGGGTCACACCTTCGAAGATCCTGTTTCCAAATAAGGCCACATTCACAGAGTGTTGTTTAGTCGCTCAGCCACGTCCAACTCTGCGACCCCATGGACCAACCCCAAGATCCCCAGCGGATCTTCCCGACCCAGGGATTGAACTTGCATCTCCAGCATGTCTTTTGCATTGCAGGCAGGTTCTTTACCCCCGAGCCACTGGGGAAATATTCACAGGTTATCAGAGGTTAGGACTTGGACATATGCTTTTGGAGGACACGATTCGAGCCATAACACACACCTTCGCATTGGTCAGGAAATACGTGCTGGATAGTAATGGAGACAGTGTTTGTGGGCATCTCTTGACAGGCCTGGTCTGCCGGGGTCCAGCCCTGGCTGATCCAGGGTATTCGAAGCGGGGACGGCGTCGGCGACCTATTTATTTAAATATTTTATCAAAGATATAAAGAGTAATAGGATGAGGATAGGTTAGTAGGAAAATTCAGTGGAGAAAAGAGGCTGAGTAGCTTGGTTTACGCGGAAGACCAATAAATCTTCAAAACAAGAAGCTTGCACCACTTACGTAGGCCGCAGGCGTCCTTCCGTTCTCCCGAAGGAGAGGAGACACTGAGGCCTCCCCGGTCAGATCTTAGAAGCCCAGGCATAATTAGTAAGCATGGTGGGTTCTGCGCTCCAGATGGAGACTCAGCCAGAGTGGGGGAGAGAGCGACATGGGGAGACCAGTATTTCGAGAAACTGATCCCAATTCTTTATTTTCCATGGTCTACTTTTATACACTGAGATGTCATGCAAAAGTCACGCAGGGTCAGCAGTCCTGACTTTTATCAAAGTCAGGTGCTTCATACAAATGTATACAGAGGTCTTAGGGGTGTTACATCATCTTCTGGCCAGGGGGGCCTGCTGACAATTTACGACCCTCTCTCCTTGTGACAGCGGTCAGTCAATCAGGACACTTATTTCTCCAGGGCTGATTATTCTTAAAACAGACACCACCCAAATAAAGTTACATTCCTATAGGGTGAGGGTATAGTGGGTTTTAGTTAAGGAAAGAATTTACTTAGCCTAAGGTCTAACGTGATTAGTATCAAAGGTTAATACTTATTTCTTCTATATACTCATTAACGTGTGTAAGGGCAGGGGATGTGGAGACTTAGCAACAAACATTGGCTCAACAAATGAAAAACCCTTCACCAATACAATTTCTAATCAGCCCATTATACTTATACTAATAGTTTTCTAACTTTTCTAAGGAACCTGTTTTTAGAAGGTTTAAAGCATCTCGTGCCTCTCACGGTTGGGAGGCTGTGAGCGATCACATGTGGCCGGACAAGCCTGTCAGGCAGGCCAGAGAACCTTCAGAGGAGTTTGTAGGTTAAAACACTCTTGTCACACCCAGGAGTTTTTATTAACTGGAGCTCTAAGTTAACTCCTTCTCTGAAAGAGGTGGTGGGGGACAGCCCCCCGTAAAGTCAGAGGTGTAGGGGAGAACACAAAGTAGTAAAGTAGGCAGGCTCTGGTTATGGGGGTAGATGCTCGAGGAGTTCCAGGGGGAGTCCTGAGGCTCAATCCCGCCTTTGCGTATGTCGAGCCTCCTTCCTCATGACCTTTGCCACGGGCGGAGTACCTCACTCTGGATCCCAACATCGGTCCACACTGTGGTCTCAGCGCTTTGCCAGGACCTGGTCAGAGAACATGCTCCAGAGAAGCTGATGACTGAGTGAGGACCAGAGGAGGAAGTGCCCCGCCTTGGGACAGATGACTAGTTTTCTGGGCTCTGAAATGCTTTGAAAGACCTTGGAGGAACAGGCTGGGTTGGGAGCGGAGTTTAGAAGGGACTAGGCTAGGGAGCGGCCTTTCTTTCTTTCCCTCTTTCGGCTGCACTGGATCTTAGCTGTGGCACACGGGAAAAGATCTGTGTGGCTTGTGGGATCTAGGTCCCTGAGCAGGGATCAAACCCAGGCCCCCTGCATTGGGAGCGGGGAGTCTTAGCCACTGGACCACCAGGAACGTCCAATAGGCCAGATTTATTTCTTCTAAGCAAGGGCCAATAACTCTCCACTTCCTAGAATCTCCTAGTGTGGGCAAGCCTGAGCCTTTGCATCCATGACCGGGTTATAAACTAGTCTCCTTTTATTTCTCCTCTATAGTAAAGTTAGAGGGTCGCACTGATAGTTATGAAATGTTGTGAACAGGTAGATTACATTGGACTTACAGTTTCCAGTCCTGTGTGCAAGGAGCTTGAAGTCATCACACTGTCCTTGTGAATAAAAAGCTGAGCCAAGGAAAAAATTAACAGCTTTTCTTAGATTCATCAGAGAAGTGAGGCTGCATTGCAAATTGCCGCCTCGGGTACGTATGTGCCATCTAAGGCTGCTTTCCCAAAGCAGCAGCAGATTGAGAAGCTGCGACAAAGACTGTCTGCCCTGCAAAGCCTAAAATATTTGCTCTGACCCAAGGCAGAAAAATGTTTGCTGGTGCTGATAAAAGATGAGGAGAGTTAACAGACAGGAATGGTGAGTGTGGCTGGGAGAGAGCAAGCAAGAGAAACGGTGGTAGGAACAACCTGGGCCCTCATCTCTGAGCTAATATGGCCTCGTAGTATATGGTCATAGGATACGGTAGAAACTTTGGGTTTTATTCTTACTATGAGGATTTTTAAAAGAAAGAAAGGAAAGTGAAGCCGCTCAGTCAGGTCTGACTCTTTGTGACCCCATGGACTGTTGCCTACAAGGTTCCTCCATCCATGGGATTCTCCAAGCAAGAATACTGGAGTGGGTTGCCATTTCCTTCTCCAGAAGATCTTCCTGACCCAGGGGTTGAACCCGGGTCTTCCACATTGTAGGCAAATGCTTTACCGTCTGAGCCACCGGGGAAGTCCAGGTCTAAGGGCTCTAGTTCCCTGACCAGGGATGGAACCCTGGTCCCCTGCATCGGGAGCGTGACGTCTTAGCCACTGGACCACCAGGGAAATCCCAATGTACAAGTTTCTGTATGGACATATTTTCGTTTTCATTTCTCTTGGGTATATACCTAGGAGCGAAATTGCTAGGTCATATGATAACTCTATGTTTAACATTTTGAGAAACTTCTAGGCTGTTTGCCACATCTGCTGCAGGGTTTTACATTCCCAGAAGCAATATACAAGGCTTCCAATTTCCCACCATCCTTGAAACACTTGTAATTATCTGTCTTGTTCTAGCCATTCTAGTGCGTGGGAAGTTGTGTCTTAGTGTACCATTTACCTAATGGCTAATGATCGTGAGGATCTTTTCATGTGCTTGCTAACAATTTATACCTCTTTGGAGAGATTCAGATTTATAATTTGCAAATACTTTCTCCTATGTGGGGTTTTTCATTTTCTTGATGGTATCTTTTGAGACACAAAAGTTTTTAATTTTGGTGAAGTCTAAATCCATTTTTTCTTTCATTGCTTGTGTTGTTATATATAAAAGCTGCTATATATGGTGTTATATATAAAAAAAAAAAACACACTTCTTCTAATGCAAGGTCAACGGAGAAGGCAATGGCACCCCACTCCAGTACTCTTGCCTGGAAAATCCCATGGACAGAGGAGCCTGGTAGGCTGCAGTCCATGAGGTCGCTAAGAGTCGGACACGACTGAGCGACTTCACTTTGACTTTTCACTTTCATGCACTGGAGAAGGAAATGGCAACCCACTCCAGTATTCTTGCCTGGAGAATCCCAGGGATGGGGGAGCCTGGTGGGCTGCCGTCTATGGGGTCGCACAGAGTCGGACATGACTGAAGCGACTTAGCAGCAGCAGCAGCAATGCAAGGTCAAAAACTTTACTCCTGTTTTCTTCAAGGAGTATTATAGTTTTAACCCTTTTATTGAGTTAATTTTTTTTATAAAGTAGGAGTCCAGTTTCATTCTTCTGCATGGGGATATCCAGATGTTTCAGCACCAATTTGTTGAAAAGATTGTTATGTCTTCACTGAATTTTCTTTTCTTTTTTTGCTCGGGGGTCACATAACTAGTTAGCATGCCAGAGTCTCCTTCATTATCAGAATTAACCAGACAAATCACTTTACCAACTAAGAACGGCCATGCACCACCACCCACAGAATCGAGAAAGAGCTATCAGTGTGCCAGTCCTGTCCCTCATTGAATTTTCTTGGCACCCTTGTCAAACAGCAATGGATCAAATAGCAGTTTACTTTTGGGCTCTCAATTCTACTCCCTTGATTTATATGTCTATCCTTATGCCATTACCACACTGTTTTTTGGTTCCCTTAGCTTTTTAGTAAGTTTTGAAATTGTGCAGTGTGTCCTTCAAAGATTTTCTTCTTTTTTAAGCATTCACTTTTTAATTTATGTTTGTTGAATCTTTTTTTTTTCTTAGCAGCACTGCAAGGCTGTGGGTTCTTAGTTCCCTGACCAGGGATGGAACCCGGGCCCTGGCAGTGAAAGCACTGAGTCCTAACCACTGGATCGCCAGGGAATTTCGGAATCTCTTTTAAGGCCTGATCAGCTTTAGATTTGGTTTTAGCACAGAAATAATCTACAGGTGGTATGTGTGTTTCCAGAGTCAGGACGTAATGTAGGCTTGGCTCTGCCTGTGATATTAGAAGCCATCCATAATCTTCATTTTTAATTAGATCATTTTTAATTAGAGGTGATTTACATTTTGAGGGCTTCCTGCATTGCGGGAGACCTGTGTTCAATTCCTGGGCTGGGAAGATCCCCTGGAGAAGGAAATGGCAACCCAATCCAGTATTCTTGCCTGGAGAATCCCATGGACAGAGGAGCCTGGTGGGCTGCAGTTTGTGGAATCGAAAGAGTTGGACACAACTTAGCACTATCTTTTTCTTTCTTTTTCTTAACATTTTGAAAGGGTTACTGTGGTTGCTGGGGCGGGGGGTGGTCCCAGGGTTTCAAGGACTGAAGGATAGTCATGCGACAAAACACTTGTTTCCATGCCTGGTACAGAGGGACCACTTGATAAATACCAGCCCTTATTGTTTTTGTTATTAGAGCTGATGGGCGGGGGGGGGGGGGGGGGCGGGCACCAAGTCCTGGGCCCAGAGCCATTTTTCTGGCCAGGGTGTTCTCCCTTCTCTGCCCTTGGAGGGGACCTCACCCCACGGCTCTGGGAGGCATGTTCAGGAACACGACGGCCATCTGTTTGCACCTGGTGGGGCCCCTCCGGGGAAAGAAGTCTGGAGCTTCGCTCACCCGGTGTTTGCACCAGACTGTAAGTGCTCTCGCCCGTTGAGCCCTGCTGCTCACATGACCTGGGGTCCTGGGATCTGGCTTGGCCCTGGCTTCAAAGCTGTGCATGAGCCTCCTCTTTCAGGAAGCCTTCTCTGACTGCAGTCTGGGTGTGGGCCCCTCCCTTGCCCCTGCTTCTGATCTAGCTTGTAGCTCTGCATCCTTGGTGCTGCAGCCTCCCCATTGGCCCCTAGCCCAGCCCAGTGTTTGGTACACAGTAGGTGCTTCATAAATGTTGGCTGAATAAATACATTATGCATAAACTCAAGAACAGGCACTGGTTCCTCCCTTATCCAAGCAATGTGTGATGTACGCAAAGGTCACTCCACTGAGCACCTCAGTTTCCCCCCTTTTTCATCTCCTCCCTGAACTCATTCAGCTCGATGCCTCTTTGTTCTCTCTCTGTGCCCCTGTACCCCTCTACTCCTTCACTCATCTCAGCCCTCCTCAAACTCCCTCACTCCAACCTCTACTCACCTCTCCACCACTGCCCCAACTCATCTTTACTGTATTTCCTTAACGTGATGCATACCCAATTCAAAAGCAAGTCCTTATATCATTGAACCCATAATGACATCAATATTAAGATACATTGTTATTTTATGGACTAGTAAGGGAGGAGGAAATTGCCTATTAAATTCATTCTATAGGTTCTAAGATACATCTGAAAATGCAGTGTGCAAAAACACACATTTCAGAATCAAATATGATATGATCTCTGTACAAAAAGACTTGGAAACATAGAAAAGCACACCCATGATTCAATCACCTACAATTCCACCACTCAGAGGGAACCTTTGTTAACATGTTACTACGTTTCCTTCTAAACTTTTTTTCCATTCACATATGACTATAAACAATGTATACATAGAAGCATACACAAGGGTATTTTTTTAAACATAAGCATATCATACATGCTATTTTGTCCCCTGTTTTATTGATGTCAGTACAGCACATTTATAAACATTCCGCTAAAATGTAATTTTCTCCCATATTTTTAATCATAAAAATAAAACATTTATTTTAGAAAATGTGAAAAAAAGAAAATTATTAAGGAAGAGAAGGAAAAGTATCTGTTTACTAACCAAAGATAATCACTGCCGTCTAACATTTTGGGGATCACACAATTTCCCTGGCAAAGATCATGCTATCGTTTTTACTATTTCCATACATGCTGAGTGCCAGGCCTGGCGAGAGGTATTAGGGCCTGGTGAAAGCACAGGGCCGCCAATGTTAGCAAAGTACCCACTAGGTGCCAGGCTCCACGCTGGGCTCTCTCTGAACCATTCACATCACCAGGACCCCCAGGCGATGGAAAAACCTGGCCGGTGTACAGACCGTCCCCACACCCTTCTCCAGGCCCAGGGCCAGGGGCTGGGAGCCCTGCTGTTGCTGTCGTCCTGCCCCAGAGCCCTGTGCAGCTCCTCTTCTGACCTTGGGCAAGGCCCCAAGTCTCTCTGAGCCTCAATGTCCTCATCTTTAGATGAGGATTATCCTGACCCCTCTGGTAAGCATGCTGTGAGGACTCGGACTGTGAAGAACAGTGAGGGTTGACCGTGAGCTACAGCTGGTGGCTTCACCACCTGCAGCCCCTCTGAGACTCCAACCCACAGGGACCAAGAGGCTCTGAGGGACCACGAAGCCCATGCCCCTATTACACTGATGGGGAGACTGAGGCCAGGAGGAGCTAACGCACTTGTGCAATATCACCCAGCCACGACAGACTGAGGGCCTGAGCCTGATGGTCCCCAGGCCAGGCCAGTCTCTGCACACCTGTGGGTGAGGGGGAAGCTGGCCTGGAAAGAACCCAGGGAAGAGGAGGGGTGGTCCCCTGAGCCCCTGAAAGACTGAGCAAGTGGCCCCTGTGCCCAAGTCCGAACATGGCCTCATCTCAAACAGGCCTGAGTCTGTCTGTCGTGTGACCTTGACCGCAGCTGTCTCCCCCTCCTCCCTGCATTTTCGCATCTGTAAAATAGGTCAAGTCGGGGGGTTCCGGGAAGTTCATGGAAGCGTTTAGAAAGAAGCCGCTGCCATCACTGTCACCGTACTCCGCTCTCCTGCTTCCTGCTGCTCCTCCTCCCCAGCCCCTCCAAATTTTAACCTGGGTCAAATTTTAACCTGATGGAATCCAGTCTATGTCCCAAGATGTGCGGAGTCCGGGCTGGCAGGTGGGCAACTCCAGGCTGGTGGCGCGGGGAGGAGCCCTGCTCTTCGCCTCCTCCCGGCGGGGCGGACACGGAGGCTGTGGTCACAGAGCAGTTGCCTCCCCAGAGCGAGCCCAGGCTGACTCTCCACTTGCTCTGTCTCCAGCTGACTCTCTGCTTGCTCTGTTGTCTCCAGCTCACCATGGCTAAACGGCTGCAGGCTCGAAGGCTGGACGGGATCGACCACAACCCATGGTGAGCCAGGCAGGACTGGGTAGGATGGTGGTGGGGGTCCCCTGGCTCGAGGATAGCAGGGCTGGCGGTCCCCGGGTTGGCCGGGACTCAGTGGTACCTAAGACGGCTGCATACTCGGACCGAGAGGTTTGCAGCCTCAGCCCTTGAGAGGTGAGGACCCCCAGCCACCGGCTCGGGTTTGGGTCTCAGCCTCACCCTGCTTGGCTGTGGCATTTGGGGCCAGTGACTCACCTGCCCTGAGCCTCCAGGTCCAGCTAGGAAATGGAGATGCTTCTGTCTCCCCTGAAGGGCCTTGGGAGGATGAGATGAAATACAGTGTGAGCCATGGCTACTACCCAGGCACCGGGCTGAGGGCTTTCCGGGGGCAGGGGGGTGTCTTTCATTTCACACTTAGTAGAGAACAAGATAAGCTAAAGAATATAAGAAGGTAAGACATGGGCGGCTTCTCACCGACACTTGCAGAGCTCAGCATCTTTTCTTTATTGACTCATTCTACATGTGAAAGGCGTACGTGCCCGCTGTCACTAGTGATGCGACGGATGCAATTGCAGGTGTGTAAGAAAGATTGAAGGACCTTCCTTCTTCCCCCTTCTCCAACCCCTGCTCCCAGCCCAGTCCCCCTTTGGCCAAGAGCACAGAGCCACCTCTGTACAGGTGGCTGTTGTTTTTGTCCAAAAGAGGACCATCTTTTTCTTTCACACTCTCCTCCTGTACCGCATTTTGTGTTTTGCAAACATCTTCCACCTCCATCTTCTCCTCTGATGCTCCCTGGTGTTTGGGATAGGGAAACCAGGCCCAAAGACCCTATGGTATCCGGCTGCCCTCCAGGTTGAGCCCCCAGGGTCCTGCTTCCCAGGCTGCCCCGTCTGTCCTCTCTGTGAGGCAGGTGGACAGGCCTGTGGCCCATTTTGCAGATAAGGTAAAGTCCAGCCCAGAGGGAGGAAATGACTGGCTGGGAGAGGCAGCTAGAGTCTTTCCTGACTCACAGAGCCAGCAGACTCTTGAGCCTGTCATACCCATTCTACAGAAGGGAGGACTGAGGCCAGGAGAAGCCAAGTCTCAGGCAGAGTCAGGGCAGAGCTGGCCAGGGAGGACTGCACAGAGCAGGGAAGCGTGCTAGGAGAGATGAGGGCCATGAGAGGCCCCCGGTTCCTGCGGACCCTCGGGTGGTGGCCTGAGGATCTGGCTCCGTTGTCCCAGCCACCATGGAACACCCACCATCTGACTTTGCATCTCAGCTCTGCTTTAGCCACCAGTGTGGCTCTGGGCAGGTCATGGGCCTCTCTGAGCCTCAGCAACTTCGTGTCTTCAGAGACCTTGTGAAGCTCTGGAGAGAAGAATGACCGATTGTAGACATATTTATTGTTAGGCAAATTCATTGGCACCACCCCTGACTCTTCTGCCCCTTGCCAACCTGGAGCCATGGTGCCAGCCTTTTTATCCAGCTTCTCAGCCTCTCTGCCAGCTTCCCTAAAGAGGTGGCCAGCAGGCAGGCCCAGAAGAAAGGTGGTAGGGGGCCAGAGGCGGCAGATGGCAGGGCTGGTGGGACTACAGTCTGTTCAGAGTAACTCTCCAGGGCCTGACTGTTGCTCCAGACAGAGGTGGACTCAAAAGCCAACTGGGAAAAGCTAATTGGGAGCCATCGGGCAAGTCCCCTGAATCCCACCTTCTCCATCCCCATTGCGACCGAGGAGTAGAGCTTGCCTCATAGACTAACAGAGGCGATATGAGCAAATGTTTCAAAGTGTGGCGTTGACAGACGCATGAATGGGTCATGAAATCCATTTAGGGGTGCTCAGCAAGTATTTATAAAGACCAGAGTAGGACAGAATGGGAAAGACTGCCGTGGATCCCACTGGAAGGAGAACGTGGAGTCCCTGTTTGTCTCTCCAGAGTCTGGGATGTAAAAGTGATTTCTTACTGTGGATGGTGATGGAAAGTTGCAGAGCCCCTGGGCTGAGACATGTGACCAGGATACGACCAGTTATGACCGTAAACAGATCAGGATGGGTGCTAACTATCCAGTTTTTCTAGAGCAAGCCCAACTGCCTTGCTCACCCTGCCCTGGAATGGAGCAGAAATCCAGGTTGGGGTGGAGGGTTCTGCTACCCACTCTCTGTTTGTTGCCCAGGGTGGAATTTGTCCAACTGGCCAGCGAGGAGGCTGATGTTGTAAATTTGGGCCAAGGCTTCCCAGACTTCTCACCCCCAGAGTTCGCCGTGGAAGCCTTTCAGCACGCCGTCAGCGGAGACTTCATGCTTAACCAGTACACGAAAGCATTTGTGAGTCTCCCAGCCCCTCTGGGGGCCTCAAGACATGGGTCTCTGCAGAGGTCCCAGGGGAGGAAGGGGCAGCTCTTTCTGGAGAGCAGGCCAATCTAGATGTTAGGGTTCACGGGGCAGAGCCCTTGAAATTCAGTCCGGCCACGGTTCAGTGTTCACTGACTGTCTCCTTTGTTACAGGCCCTGGGACAGTTCATGGCCTGGGGGAAAGACAGATTTAAAAGAAAACCAAACATGAGCTGGGAGATCAAGGTCTAGTGGGAAAAGCAGACCAAACAACAGAAGCAGAAATCAAAGGTAGTTGATATGCTGCGATGGAGGAGCTTAGGGTCCTTGGGAACACGAAGAAGGAATGAAACCTGAGAGATCAGGGAAGGCTTCCTGAAGGAGGTGACACATAAAGCTGATGAAAGATAGTTGATTTTTTTTTTTTTTGACTCTAAATCCAAAGTTTGTCTGTGAAGGACCACAGAGTAAATATTTGCCAGCCCTGGAGCAGGTTCTTAAACGTTGGTGTGCATCTCACAGCCTGGGGGAAGTGTCTTCCAATCCCACCGCCCAGAGTCTAGCACTGCCAACGGTGTGCTGTGTTGCTGAGTGTTCAGACTTTTGAACTTTTAACTTTAAAAATGTTTATATAAACACACACGTGCATCCACAAGTGAGATTTGTGTGGCTTTCCTTTTTGTTTTTTTATTGAAATATAAAGCTGACTCTGCATCATGTGGCCAAAGTATTGGAGCCTCAGCTTGATTTACAACATTGTCTTAATTTCTGGCGCTCAGCAAAGTGATTCAGTTATAATATACATATATCCCCGTTTTAAAATTTTCTTTTCCATTATAGTTTATCATAGCATATTGAATATAGTTCTCTGTGCTATACAGTAGAACCTTGTTTTTTGGGGTTTTTTGGGTTTTCTGGCTGTGCTGCTCAGTAAGTGGGATCTTAGTTCACCTACAGTGAAAGCAGTGTCCTAACCACTGGATCTTAAGGGAAGGCCAACGTTGTTTCTAGTATGAATCCATTTGTGTTAAAAAATCACAAATCTTTTTCTAGAAACATACAACCCACGAAAATTGAATCAAGAACAAACAGATAATTTGAACAGATCTATCACTACAAGTGAAATAGAGTCTGTAATTTAAAAACTCCCTACAAACGAAAGTCTGAGACCAGATGGCTTCACAGACTGATTCTGCCAAATATACAAAGAAGAACTTACATCGATCGTTCCCAAACTCTTCCAAAAATTGAAGAGGAAACACTCCCAAAGACTTTCTATGAAGCCATCATCATCCATCAGGATGACCAAAACTAGACAGCACCGAATCAGAAAATTACAGGGAAATATTTTGATGAATACAGATGCAACAATTTTCAACAAAATATTAGCATACCAAATCCAACAACATGTAAAAAGATTATACGCCACATCCCAAGTTCACAAGGATCAGCATAGGCAAATCAGTGTGATTCACCACATAAACAAAAGAAAAAAACAAAAACCACATGGCTATCCCAATAGATGTAAAAAAGCATTTGATGAAATTCAACATCCATTCATGATAAAAACGCTTACCCAAGTGGTAATAGAGGAAACATATCCCAACATAACAAAAGCTATCTACGACAAACCCACAGCCAATTTAATACTCAACACTGAAAAGCTGAAAGCCTTCCCACTAAAATCTGAAACAAGACAAGGATGCCCACTCACACCTCTTCTACTCAAGATAGTACTAGAAGTCCTAGCCACAACAATCAGATAAGAAAAAGAAACACAAGGTATCCAAATTGGAAGGAAAGAGACAAAACTGTCTCTCTATGCAGAGGATATGATACTATATATAGAAAACCCTAAAGACTCCACACAAAGCTACTAGAACTGATAAGCAAATTCAACATTATATATACAATGTTATGGAACTTGTTTATTTCACTACATACATGATAGGGGCAACTTTCCATGTCAAAATAGCCTCATTCTTTTTGATGACTGCATAGTATTCCACTGACTAGAGGTGCCATAATTTATTTACCCAGCCCTGCACTGATGGTCTGGTTTGGCTATCTCACTATCAAGCAATGCCACATTGAATATTTTGTGTGTACACACAGGTGAGCATTTATCTCAAATCACAAGAAGTAAAACCAGATAATCAAAGGGTGTAAGCATTTTAGCCTATGATGCTGCTGCTAAGTCACTTCAGTCGTGTCCGACTCTGTGCGACCCCATAGACGGCAGCCCACCAGGCTCTGCCGTCCCTGGGATTCTCCAGGCAAGAACACTGGAGTGGGTTGCCATTGCCTTCTCCATTGTGTGAAGTGAAAAGTGAAAGTGAAGTCGCTCAGTCTTGTCCGACTCGTAGCGACCCCATGGACTGCAGCCACCAGGCTCCTCCATCCATGGATTTTCCAGGCAAGAGTACTGGAGTGGGGTGCCATCGATGGACATCGTCAAATTGCCCTCCAGTAAGACTTACATTCCCATCAATAGTCTGGTCTCAGAGCTGGCAGGAAAGTTCATTCTGTTCCTACCAATATTGAACATCAGCAATTTTTCTTTCATGACTGCCCTTATTATTTCATTGGGCTATGTGTATTTGTTTTATTGCTTCACAAGAGCTCTTTCTGTTGCAATGTTTCCTCTTAGTTTTCTAACTTGCTCCTGGAATATTTTGATGTATAGAAATTTTTCATTTTCATGTGGTCAAATCTGGTTTGGTAAATCATTTAATTAAGTTCCAGACCTTAGGTTTCAGTCCCTTGGCTTACCCTGGAATGTGTTATAAGTGTCCTCCGCAAACAAGCATATAGATCCAATATTCCTCTCAAAGTGAGGGGTTTCCAAAGCTGCAGCATAAACTCCCAGTCCTGCACTTCAACTGCCATGACCTGGGGCAAGTCATTTCCTTTCCCGGGTCTCTTTTTCCACCTGTTAAATTATGGGAATCAAGTAATGTCTCTCTTGTAAGGCTGCCAAGAGGCTCAGATGGCACAAAAGTCCTTCTTAAAGAAAGTGAAAGTGGCCCAGTCGTATCTGATTCTTTGTGACCCACAGACTGTACAGTGATGGGGTTCTCCAGGCCAGAATACTGGAGTGGGTAGCCTTTCCCTTCTCCAGGGATCTTCCCAACCCAGGAATGAAGCCAGGTCTCCGCCATTGCAGGCGGATTCTTTACCAGCTGAGCCTCAAGGGAAGTCCCTTAAACTCTCTTAAACTTAAAGAGAGGTGTTTTAAAGCGTGGAGTTGTTGCTATTTATTGGACTGTCATCGTGAAGCATACACTCTGTCTGGTTCCCCATGAATCCCAGCCCTGGTGGTGTGCCCAGCACAGAGCAGGCTTCATGGCAAGGGGTGGTGGCAGAGATGAAAGGACCCACCCCACAGAAGGTGACTTGACTCCCAGTTGCTGCTGAAAGATGCTTAGAATTGGCAGAGGAGTGTCCTGAACGGGGGTGGCCCAGGCCGAAGCCAGGCGGCCTGACCGTGCTGTCCTGGCAGGGTTACCCACCCCTGACGGAAGATTCTGGCCAGTTTCTTTGGAAGTTGCTGGGACAGGAGATAGACCCACTGCAAGAACGTGCTGGTAACCGTGGGTGCCCACGGGGCCCTGTTCACAGCCTTCCAGGCCCTGGTGGATGAAGGAGATGAGGTGAATGGGCCCCGGGCCGGGTCGGGGTCGGGGCCCGGTGGAGCCAGCCCCAGCTCCTGCTTGTACTAGGTTATCATCGCGTTTTTCTGTTCTCAGCCCGCCCTTTTTGATGTTATGAGCCAGGACAGACGGGCAGGGGGGCCTGTCCCTGATGTGTCCCTGAGGCCGGTGAGGATGCTGGTTGGGGTGTGTGGGCAGAGGGGTCCAAGGAGTGTGCTGGGTTGAACCCGGGGGTGGAAAGAAGGAAGGAAGTGGAGGAGGCCAGTTTCTCGGGGTGGGGGGAGGGGTGGCCAGAGCCCCAGAGGAGAGCCGGTGGAGACAGATGCCTGGGGGGAGGAGCCGAATTCCTAGAGATGAAAGTCGGGAGTAAGTATTGCCACCCCCGCCCCCTCCTCTTGCAGAGCCCACCCAGAAGGGAGAACCGGATCCAGCAGCAACTGGCAGCTGGATCCCACGGAGCTGGCCAGCAAATTCACATCTCGCACTAAAGCTTCATCCTCAACACACCCAACAACCCCCTGGGAAAGGTACCTGAGAGACCTCCTCCCCGGCACCCCTCCAGATTGGCTTGCGTGCCTGTTCTGTTACTCGTGTGCTGCCACGGGGCCTCAGTTTTTTATCCGTCAAGCGGGAGAGCTAACTGTGGAGAGCTGAGGATCGAGGCTCCTGGGGTCCCAGGGCCTGGGCAGGGATCCCAGGGGCAGGTCAGCAGTAGGCTGGGCTGAAGCCTCTAAGCCCTACTTCCCCACAGACCTGGACCCGTGACTTCACCGCTCCACTTTTCTCATCCACTTAAAATGGGAACACGACAGAACCGATGTCAAGGAAGACCCAGTGTCCACCCGTGCTTCTCCTTTACTGTCACACCATTATCACACTCACAAAGCTTCTGACACCAGATATGTGGGGTTCTTTTTTCCCCTCACTAAGCAGCGTTCTGTGAGACCAGCTGGGTGTCCCACAAAATCCAATTCAATTTAATTCAGTCCTGACACTGTCTACCTGGAGATGGTGTCAGCTCCCACCGGTGAAGGGCTCAGTCTGACAAGGCTGCCCCCCGACCCCACTTCAGACGCCAATCACAAGTCAGTTTGTGCTTCCAACCTGTGGCTGTAAATCTGAGACGCCCACCTCCCCCCTTCAGGTTCAATTCATCTGAGTGGCTCACAGGACTCAGGGACACACCTACTAACAGTTATCAGTTTATTAAAGGTGATGATAAAGGATACAGATAAACAACCCGATGAAGAGACAAGTATGGCAAGGTCTGGGAGGTGCCTGAGAAACAGGTGCTTGCTTCTGTCCCTGTGGAGTTGGGGTGCGTCAGCATGAGCTCACCCACCTCTGCAAGCTCCCCAAACCCCATCCTATCGGGATTTTGATGGAGGCATCAATTATCAACTCCATTTCCAACCCCTCTCCCTTCTCTGAGGAAGTGGCAGGAAGTGGGATGTGGGAGGGGCTGAAAATTTCAGGCTCCCAATCAATCATTGCTTCGTGGTCTTTCTGGTGACCAGCCTCCATCCAGGAGCCCACTCAGAGTCACCTCACTAGAACAAAAATGCTCCTAGCGCTCTTATCTCTAGGAGTGTACAGGGTGGTTCCATTGCCTGTGTCAAGGTCAGGATCAAAGACCAAGCATTAGAGCAAAAGATGCTTCTAGTACTCTTGTGCATGCGTGCTCAGTCGCTTCAGTCGTGTCCAGCTCTTTGCGACCCCATGGACTGTAGACGACCAAACTCCTCTGTCCATGGGATTCTCCAGACAAGGATACTGGAGTGGGTTGCCATGCCCTCCTCCAGGGATCTTCCTGACCCAGGGATCGAACCCGCATCTCTTATGTCTCCTGCATTGGCAGGCGGGTTCTTTACCACTAGCACCACCGGGGAAACCCTCCAGGGCTTTTACCCCTTAGTAGTTTACACGGGTTTTAGGAGTTCTGTGCCAGAAACCGGGGCAGTGACCAACAGAGATATATTTCTGTTATCTCACAACTGACCTCACAGGTTCACTGTTGCAGGATAGTAGAGAGGGCAGAGAAGCCCTTGGCCCGGCTCTGGCCGGGCGCTCACATCGCTCTGAGCTGGCCTCTCTGGTGGGGGACGGTCCCTGCAGGTGTTCTCCAAGGAAGAGCTGGAGCTGGTGGCCAGCCTGTGCCAGCAGCATGACGTGGTGTGCATCTCGGACGAGGGTAGTGTACCAGTGGATGGTCTTCGATGGGTTCCAGCACATCAGCATCGGTGAGCCAAGCCGGCCAGGGCGCCCCCGTAACCCCGGACCTTTGCGGCAGGGCCTTGAGCCCAGTCCGGTGGCAGCGCAGGTCTGGTGATTAGGACCGAGGGGTCTGGACCCACACAGGTCAGGTGACCTGGGGCTGTGACTTCACTTCTCTCGGGACAGGGAACATAGTGGCACCTACCTCCCGAGGTTGTCATGAGGAGGGGCTCAAATATGTCTTGGAAATAGCTTTACACGGAGGGAGTCCGTGGCGCTGAGAGCCTGGGTGCCTGCTGGGACCCAGCCCCCACTCCGTGCCCAACCCCCGTCTCAGCAGCCGCTCTCTTTGATCTTGGGCAGCCAGCCTCCCTGGCATGTGGGAACGCACCCTGACTATCGGTAGCGCTGGCAAGACCTTCAGTGTCACAGGCTGGAAGGTGAGGCAACGAGAGTATGGGGGCCCCTCCCTCTACAATCGTTGGTGGGAGAGGCTGGCCTGGGAATCCGGAAAGGGTTTGGCTGGGCCCCGAGGGCCTCACCCTCTCCCTGTGTTCTTGGTCCAGGTGGGCTGGGTCCTGGGCCCCGACAGCCTCATGAAGCACCTGCGTACTGTGCACCAGAACTCCGTCTATCACTGTGCCACGCAGGGCCAGGTGAGGGGGCGTGGCCATGTGAGGGGCGGGGCGTATAGGGCGGGGCAAGAGGGGTTTGGGTCAGCTCCAGGGTCGGGTCCTACCTGACCCGTTCGCCGACCCCCCCACCCGCCCCCACGCCCTCCCCAGGCCGCAGTGGCTCAGAGCTTCGAGCGGGAGCAGCTGCACTTCGGCCGACCCAGCAGCTACTTGTGCAGCTCCCACAGTACATCCAGCGCTGCCGCGACCACATGATACAGAGCCTACAGTCCATGGGCTTCCGGCCTGTGACCCCCCAGGGCAGCTACTTCCTCATCACAGACATCTCGGACTTCAGTAAGTGGGCCCGGCTGGGCGGGGTGAAGCTGGGGCCCTGGAGGGCCCAGGACTCAGCACGTCTTCTTCCCCAGAAAACAAGATGCCTGACTTGCCGGAGCGGCAGATGAGCCGTACGACAGACGCTTCGTCAAGTGTGATGATCAAGAATAAGGTGGGGCTGGGCCTCTGCGGGCGCTCTGTGTTTGACAGGCTGTGCACTGCTAAGGGTGCCTGACCCTCGAGCTGATGGGCCAAAATCCAGCCCGGCCTCTCAGGGCAGATTCATTTCAAGGAAAGGAGAGCCTGTTTTTAATGTGCTCAATAGGCCTTGTGGGCTGGCAGGAATTCCTGCCCTCTCAGGGCCTCAGTCTTCCCATCTGTACAGTGAGTTGGCATTAAACTCTGAGGTCCATCCAGCTCAGTGCTGCGATTCTAAGACATTTCTCCTATGGCTCTGCCTGACCTGCCAGGTGATCTTCCTGCTCTCACCGCCTCCCTCTCTCCTCTGTACATAAGGAGGACTTGGCATGGTGCTTTGGGATGTTTTACCTCTGACCTTGACACAGCACTGGGAGGTGCTGCATTGAAGCTTATTCTCTTTCTCCTTCCTTATCGTGGAACCCCTCTGACCCCCTGAGGCCCCCCAGAGGCTGCCAGGTGTGGGATGGTTGAGATGGGCTTCCTCCTCCCCAGGGCTTGGTGGCCATTCCAATGTCCATCTTCTTCAGCCTGCCACACCAGAAGTTCTTTGACCACTATATCCGCTTCTGTTTTGTGAAGGTAAA
>NW_020867898.1:0-25641 GCF_003369695.1 Bos indicus x Bos taurus
AAGGCCTGATTTTATCATGAACTAACTAGGTGACCTCAGACAAGTCCCAAGTCCCTGCCCTTCTTTGGGCTCCAAAACGTTTGTAGAAAGAGAGTCTGGGAGCTGAGGTTCAGGGAGGTGGAAGGTGCCTTCTGTTCTGACTGAGTCCCTGCCAGCAATCAGCACCAGGGTGTGAAGCAGAGAGAAGCAGCCAATAAGGGTCTGAATAGCTTAAAACTTTATTGTGGGTAAAAAGTACTGGCTTGAGGACTCAAGCCTAAATACAACTTCCCAAGAACAAATGTAGATAAGGAAAGAAGGATGTCTGAAGCCTGGCTGGGGCCAGGACTGGGACCAAGGCCAGTACATTATTGAAGTCTGCCCTCGGAGTCCCAGCTGAGCCTGGGGAGGGGCGAGGGGACCCAAGACCATTTAGCCCACCACAGGAGCACCAGGGAGAGGCCCCGGCCAGGCCTCCCTCACCTCTGCGACAGGAACAGAGCCATGCACCATGAAGAAGTGCTCCCGACTCCCCAAAGACCAAAAGCAGGACTCTTCCTGGGATCATTCTGTGTTACAGAGACGGGCTCCTCCAGTACCATCTACCTGCCACCTGGGGATGGCTGAGAGCTGGACAAAGACAGAGCCTCACAGAGTGTGCAGGCACCAGGCAGGGCCCAGCGCTGATGTCACGACCTCAGGGCGTGAGCTCAGCCTTCCACTTCTGCAGCTTCTGGTCCATGGCCCGGAGCGTGGATTCATCCTGCACCAACACAGATCAGTCCTACCCCTCTCCCAGGAGGTCTGAGGAGGCCTGGGGAGCTCTGCCCTCCCCAGGGCTGTCCTTTACCTTCACAAAACAGAAGCGGATATAGTGGTCAAAGAACTTCTGGTGTGGCAGGCTGAAGAAGATGGACATTGGAATGGCCACCAAGCCCTGGGGAGGAGGAAGCCCATGTCTCAACCATCCCACAGCCTGGCAGGCCTCTGGGGGGCCTCAGGGGGTCAGAGGGGTTCCACGATAAGGAAGGAGAAAGAGAATAAGCTTCAATGCAGCACCTCCCAGTGCTGTGTCAAGGTCAGAGGTAAAACATCCCAAAGCACCATGCCAAGTCCCTCCTTATGTACAGAGGAGAGAGGGAGGCTGAGAGCAAGGAAGATCACCTGGCAGGTCAGGGCAGAGCCATAGGAGAAATGTCTTAGAATCGCAGCACTGAGCTGGATGGACCTCAGAGTTAATGGGCCAACTCACTGTACAGATGGGAAGACTGAGGCCCTGAGAGGGCAGGAATTCCTGCCAGCCCACAAGGCCTATTGGAGCACATTAAAAACAGGCTCTCCTTTCCTTGAAATGAATACTGCCCTGAGAGGCCGGGCTGGATTTTGGCCCATCAGCTCGAGGGTCAGGCACCCTTAGCAGTGCACAGCCTGTCAAACACAGAGCGCCCGGCAGAGGCCCAGCCCACCTTATTCTTGATCATCCACTTGACGAAGCGTCTGTCGTACGGCTCATCTGCCGCTCCGGGCAAGTCAGGCATCTTGTTTTCTGGGGGACAGAAGACGTGCTGAGTCCTGGGCAGCCTCCAGGGCCCCAGCTTCAGCCCCGCCCGGCCGGGCCCACTTACTGAAGTCCGAGATGTCTGTGATGAGGAAGTAGCTGCCCTGGGGGGTCACAGGCCGGAAGCCCATGGACTGTAGGCTCTGTATCATGTGGTCGCGGCAGCGCTGGATGTACTGTGGGAGCTGCACAAAGTAGCTGCTGGGTCGGCCGAAGTGCAGCTGCTCCCGCTCGAAGCTCTGAGCCACTGCGGCCTGGGGAGGGCGTGGGGGCGGGTGGGGGGGTCGGCGAACGGGTCAGGTAGGACCCGACCCTGGAGCTGACCCAAACCCCTCTTGCCCCGCCCCTATACGGCCCCGCCCCTCACATGGCCACGCCCCCTCACCTGGCCCTGCGTGGCACAGTGATAGACGGAGTTCTGGTGCACAGTACGCAGGTGCTTCATGAGGCTGTCGGGGCCCAGGACCCAGCCCACCTGGACCAAGAACACAGGGAGAGGGTGAGGCCCTCGGGGCCCAGCCAAACCCTTTCCGGATTCCCAGGCCAGCCTCTCCCACCAACGATTGTAGAGGGAGGGGCCCCCATACTCTCGTTGCCTCACCTTCCAGCCTGTGACACTGAAGGTCTTGCCAGCGCTACCGATAGTCAGGGTGCGTTCCCACATGCCAGGGAGGCTGGCTGCCCAAGATCAAAGAGAGCGGCTGCTGAGACGGGGGTTGGGGCACGGAGTGGGGGCTGGGTCCCAGCAGGCACCCAGGCTCTCAGCGCCACGGACTCCACTCCGTGTAAAGCTATTTCCAAGACATATTTGAGCCCCTCCTCATGACAACCTCGGGAGGTAGGTGCCACTATGTTCCCCTGTCCCGAGAGAAGTGAAGTCACAGCCCCAGGTCACCTGACCTGTGTGGGTCCAGACCCCTCGGTCCTAATCACCAGACCTGCGCTGCCACCGGACTGGGCTCAAGGCCCTGCCGCAAAGGTCCGGGGTTACGGGGGCGCCCTGGCCGGCTTGGCTCACCGATGCTGATGTGCTGGAACCCATCGAAGACCATCCACTGGTACACCTCGTCCGAGATGCACACCACGTCATGCTGCTGGCACAGGCTGGCCACCAGCTCCAGCTCTTCCTTGGAGAACACCTGCAGGGACCGTCCCCCACCAGAGAGGCCAGCTCAGAGCGATGTGAGCGCCCGGCCAGAGCCGGGGCCAAGGGCTTCTCTGCCCTCTCCTATCCCTGCAACAGTGACCCTGTGAGGTCAGTTGTGAGATAACAGAAATATCTCTGTTGGTCACTGCCCCGGTTTCTGGCACAGAACTCCTAAAACCCGTGTAACTACTAAGGGGTAAAAGCCCTGGAGGGTTTCCCCGGTGGTGCTAGTGGTAAAGAACCCGCCTGCCAATGCAGGAGACATAAGAGATGCGGGTTCGATCCCTGGGTCAGGAAGATCCCCTGGAGGAGGGCATGGCAACCCACTCCAGTATCCTTGTCTGGAGAATCCCATGGACAGAGGAGTTTGGTCGTCTACAGTCCATGGGGTCGCAAAGAGCTGGACACGACTGAAGCGACTGAGCACGCATGCACAAGAGTACTAGAAGCATCTTTTGCTCTAATGCTTGGTCTTTGATCCTGACCTTGACACAGGCAATGGAACCCCCTGTACACTCCTAAGAGATAAGAGCGCTAGGAGCATTTTTGTTCTAGTGAGGTGACTCTGAGTGGGCTCCTGGATGGAGGCTGGTCACCAGAAAGACCACGCAAGCCATGATTAGGAGCCTGAAATTTTCAGCCCCCTCCCACATCCCACTTCCTGCCACTTCCTCAGAGAAGGGAGAGGGGTTGGAAATGGAGTTGATAATTGATGCCTCCATCAAAATCCCGATAGGATGGGGTTTGGGGAGCTTGCAGAGGTGGGTGAGCTCATGCTGACGCACCCCCAACTCCACAGGGACAGAAGCAAGCACCTGTTCTCAGGCACCTCCCAGACCTTGCCATACTTGTCTCTTCATCGGGTTGTTTATCTGTATCCTTTATCATCACCTTTAATAAACTGATAACTGTTAGTAGGTGTGTCCCTGAGTCCTGTGAGCCACTCAGATGAATTGAACCTGAAGGGGGGAGGTGGGCGTCTCAGATTTACAGCCACAGGTTGGAAGCACAAACTGACTTGTGATTGGCGTCTGAAGTGGGGTCGGGGGGCAGCCTTGTCAGACTGAGCCCTTCACCGGTGGGAGCTGACACCATCTCCAGGTAGACAGTGTCAGGACTGAATTAAATTGAATTGGATTTTGTGGGACACCCAGCTGGTCTCACAGAACTGCTTAGTGTGGGGAAAAAAGAACCCCACATATCTGGTGTCAGAAGCTTTGTGAGTGTGATAATGGTGTGACAGTAAAGGAGAAGCACGGGTGGAACACTGGGTCTTCCTTGACATCGGTTCTGTCGTGTTCCCATTTTACAGATGAGAAAAGTGGAGCGGTGAAGTCACGGGTCCAGGTCTGTGGGGAAGTAATAGAGGCTTCCAGCCCAGCCCCCTACTGCTGACACCTGCCCTGGGGATCCCTGCCCCAGGCCCTGGGACCCCAGGAGCCTCGATCCTCAGAGCTCTCCACAGTTAGCTCTCCCGCTTGACGGATAAGAAAACTGAGGCCCCGTGGCAGCACACGA
Source organism: Bos indicus x Bos taurus (assembly GCF_003369695.1). Taxonomy (NCBI): domain Eukaryota; kingdom Metazoa; phylum Chordata; class Mammalia; order Artiodactyla; family Bovidae; genus Bos; species Bos indicus x Bos taurus. The sequence continues at coordinate 4,203 of NW_020867898.1, forward strand.
GTAACAGAACAGGCACGCAAGCCAATCTGGAGGGGTGCCCGGGGAGGAGGTCTCTCAGGTACCTTTCCCAGGGGGTTGTTGGGTGTGTTGAGGATGAAGGCTTTAGTGCGAGATGTGAATTTGCTGGCCAGCTCCGTGGGATCCAGCTGCCAGTTGCTGCTGGAATCCGGTTCTCCCTTCTGGGTGGGGCTCTGCAAGAGGAGGGGGCGGGGGTGGCAATACTTACTCCCTGACTTTCATCTCTAGGAATTCGGCTCCTCCCCCCAGGCATCTGTCTCCACCGGCTCTCCTCTGGGGCTCTGGCCACCCCTCCCCCACCCCCGGAGAAACTGGCCTCCTCCACTTCCTTCCTTCTTTCCACCTCCCCGGGTTCAACCCAGCACACTCCTTGGACCCCTCTGCCCACCCACACCCCAACCAGCATCCTCACCGGCTTCAGGGACACAAACACAGGGCGACCCCCTGCCATCAATGTCATGGGCTCATAACAGTCAAAAAAGGGCTCGATGATGATAACCTAGTACAAAAGTCAGATGAGCTGGGGCTGGCTCCACCGGGACCCTTCACCCCGACCCAGCCCGGGCTTTGCCCATTCACCTCATCTCCTTCATCCACCAGGGCCTGGAAGGCTGTGAACAGGGCCCCGTAGGCACCCACGGTTACCAGCACGTTCTTGAGTGGGTATCTCCTGTCCCAGCAACTTCCCAAAGAAACTGGCCAGAATCTTCGTCAGGGGTGGGTAACCCTGCCAGGACAGCACGGGTCAGGCGCCTGGCTCGGCCTGGGCCCACCCTCCCGTTCAGACACTCTCTGCAATTCTAGCATCTTTCAGCAGCAAACCTGGGAGTCAAGTCACCTTCTGTGGGGTGGGTCCTTTCATCTCTGCCACCACCCCTTGCCATGAAGCCTGCTCTGTGCTGGGCACACCACCCAGGGCTGGGATTCATGGGGAACCAGACAGAGTGTATGCCTTCACGAATGACAGTCCAATAAATAGCAACAACTCCACGCTTTAAACACCTCTCTTTAAGTTTAAGAGAGTTTAAGGGACTTCCCTTGAGGCTCAGCTGGTAAAGAATCCGCCTGCAATGCAGGAGACCTGGCTTCCATTCCTGGGTTGGGAAGATCCCCTGGAGAAGGGAAAGGCTACCCACTCCAGTATTCTGGCCTGGAGAACCCCATCACTGTACAGTCTGTGGGGTCACAAAGAATCAGATACGACTGGGCCACTTTCACTTTCTTTAAGAAGGACTTTTGTGCCATCTGAGCCTCTTGGCAGCCTTACAAGAGAGACATTACTTGATTCCCATAATTTAACAGGTGGAAAAAGAGACCCGGGAAAGGAAATGACTTGCCCCAGGTCATGGCAGTTGAAGTGCAGGACTGGGAGTTTATGCTGCAGCTTTGGAAACCCCTCACTTTGAGAGGAATATTGGATCTATATGCTTGTTTGCGGAGGACACTTATAACACATTCCAGGGTAAGCCAAGGGACTGAAACCTAAGGTCTGGAACTTAATTAAATGATTTACCAAACCAGATTTGACCACATGAAAATGAAAAATTTCTATACATCAAAATATTCCAGGAGCAAAGTTAGAAAACTAAGAGAGAAACATTGCAACAGAAAGAGCTCTTGTGAAGCAATAAAACAAATACACATAGCCCAATGAAATAATAAGGGCAGTCATGAAAGAAAAATTGCTGATGTTCAATATTGGTAGGAACAGAATGAACTTTCCTGCCAGCTCTGAGACCAGACTATTGATGGGAATGTAAGTCTTACTGGAGGGCAATTTGACGATGTCCATCGATGGCACCCCACTCCAGTACTCTTGCCTGGAAAATCCCATGGATGGAGGAGCCTGGTGGGCTGCAGTCCATGGGGTCGCTACGAGTCGGACAAGACTGAGCGACTTCACTTTCACTTTTCCTTTCACACAATGGAGAAGGCAATGGCAACCCACTCCAGTGTTTCTTGCCTGGAGAATCCCAGGGACGGCAGAGCCTGGTGGGCTGCCGTCTATGGGGTCGCACAGAGTCGGACACGACTGAAGTGACTTAGCAGCAGCAATCATAGGCTAAAATGCTTACACCCTTGATTATCTGGTTTTCTTCTTGTGATTTGAGATAAATGCTCACCTGTGTGTACACACAAAATATTCATGTGGCATTGCTTGATAGTGAGATAGCAAACCAGACCATCATGCAGGCTTGGGTAAATAAATTATGGCACCTCTAGTCAGTGGAATACTATGCAGTCATCAAAAAGAATGAGGCTATTTTGACATGGAAAGTTTGCCCCTATCATGTATGTAGTGAAATAACAAGTTCCATAACATTGTAATATATAATGTTGAATTTGCTTATCAGTTCTAGTAGCTTTGTGTGGAGTCTTTAGGGTTTTCTATATATAGTATCATATACCTCTGCATAGAGAGACAGTTTTGTCTCTTTCCTTCCAATTTGGATACCTTGTGTTTCTTTTTCTTATCTGATTGTTGTGCTAGGACTTCTAGTACTATCTTGAGTAGAAGAGGTGTGAGTGGGCATCCTTGTCTTGTTTCAGATTTTAGTGGGAAGGCCTTTCAGCTTTTCAGTGTTGAGTATTAAATTGGCTGTGGGTTTGTCGTAGATAGCTTTTGTTATGTTGGGGATATGTTTCCTCTATTACCACTTGGGTAAGCGTTTTATCATGAATGGATGTTGAATTTCATCAAATGCTTTTTTACATCTATTGGGATAGCCATGTGGTTTTGTTTTTTTCTTTTGTTTATGTGGTGAATCACACTGATTTGCCTATGCTTGATCCTTGTGAACTTGGGATGTGGCGTAATAATCTTTTTTACATGTTGTTGGATTTGGTAGCTAATATTTTGTTGAAAATTGTTGCATCTGTATTCATCAAAATATTTCCCTGTAATTTTCTGATTCGGTGCTGTCTAGTTTTGGTCATCCTGATGGATGATGAATGGCTTCATAGAAAGTCTTTGGGAGTGTTTCCTCTTCAATTTTTGGAAGAGTTTGGGACGATCGATGTAAGTTCTTCTTTGTATATTTGGCAGAATCAGTCTGTGAAGCCATCTGGTCTCAAGACTTTCGTTTGTAGGGAGTTTTTAAATTACAGACTCTATTTCACTTGTAGTGATAGATCTGTTCAAATTATCTGTTTGTTCTTTGATTCAATTTTCGTGGGTTGTATGTTTCTAGAAAAAGATTTGTGATTTTTTAACACAAATGGATTCATACTAGAAACAACGTTGGCCTTCCCTTAAGATCCAGTTGTTAGGACACTGGCTTTCACTGTAGGTGAACTAAGATCCCACTGACTGAGCAGCACAGCCAGAAACCCAAAAAACCCCAAAAAACAAGGTTCTACTGTATAGCACAGAGAACTATATTCAATATGCTATGATAAACTATAATGGAAAAGAAAATTTTAAAAAACGGGGATATATGTATATTATAACTGAATCACTTTTGCTGAGCGCCAGAAATTAAGACAATGTTGTAAATCAAGCTGAGGCTCCCAATACTTGGCCACATGATGCAGAAGTCAGCTTTATATTTCAATAAAAAAACAAAAAGGAAAGCCACACAAATCTCACCTTGTGGATGCACGTGTGTGTTTATAAACATTTTTAAAAGTTAAAAGTTCAAAAAGTCTGAACACTCAGCAACAAGCAACCGTTGGCAGTGCTAGACTCTGGCGGTGGGATTGGAAGACACTTCCCGCCAGGCTGTGAGATGCACACCAACGTTTAAGACCTGCTCCAGGGCTGGCAAATATTTACTCTGTGGTCCTTCACAGACAAACTTTTGGATTTAGAGTCAAAAAAAAAAAAAAAAAATCAACCTATCTTTCATCAGCTTTAATGTGTCACCTCCTTCAGGAAGCCTTCCCTGATCTCTCAGGTTTCATTCCTTCTTCGTGTTCCCAAGGACCCTAAGCTCCTCCATCGCAGCATATCAACTACCTTTGATTTCTGCTTCTGTTGTTTGGTCTGCTTTTCCCACTAGACCTTGATCTCCCAGCTCATGTTTGGTTTTCTTTTAAATCTGTCTTTCCCCAGGCCATGAACTGTCCCAGGGCCTGTAATACAAAGGAGACAGTCAGTGAACACTGAACCGTGGCCGGACTGAATTTCAAGGGCTCTGCCCCGTGAACCCTAACCATCTAGATTGGCCTGCTCTCCAGAAAGAGCTGCCCCTTCCTCCCCTGGGACCCTCTGCAGAGACCCATTCTTGAGGCCCCCAGAGGGGCTGGGAGACTCACAAATGCTTTCGTGTACTGGTTAAGCATGAAGTCTCCCGCTGACGGCGTGCTGAAAGGCTTCCACGGCGAACTCTGGGGGTGAGAAGTCTGGGAAGCCTTGGCCCAAATTACAAAAACATCAGCCTCCTCGCTGGCCAGTTTGGACAAATTCCACCCTGGGCACAAACAGAGAGTGGGTAGCAGAACCCTCCACCCCAACCTGGATTTCTGCTCCATTCCAGGGCAGGGTGAGCAAGGCAGTTGGGCTTGCTCTAGAAAAACTGGATAGTTAAGCACCCATCCTGATCTGGTTTACGGTCCATACTGGTCGTATCCTGGTCACATGTCTCAGCCCAGGGGCTCTGCAACTTTCCATCACCATCCACAGTAAGAAATCACTTTTACATCCCAGACTCTGGAGAGACAAACAGGGACTCCACGTTCTCCTTCCAGTGGGATCCACGGCAGTCTTTTCCCATTCTGTCCTACTCTGGTCTTTATAAATACTTGCTGAGCACCCCTAAATGGATGGTCATGACCCATTCATGCGTCTGTCAACGCCACACTTTGAACATTTGCTCATATCGCCTCTGTTAGTCTATGAGGCAAGCTCTACTCCTCGGTCGCAATGGGGATGGAGAAGGTGGGATTCAGGGGACTGCCCGATGGCTTCCCAATTAGCTTTTCCCAGTTGGCTTTTGAGTCCACCTCTGTCTGGAGCAACAGTCAGGCCCTGGAGAGTTACTCCTGAACAGACTGTAGTCCCCACCAGCCCTGCCAATCTGCCGCCTCTGGCCCCCTACCACCTTTCTTCTGGGCCTGCCTGCTGGCCACCTCTTTAGGGAAGCTGGCAGAGAGGCTGAAGAAGCTGGATAAAAAGGCTGCGCACCATGGCTCCAGGTTGGCAAGGGCAGAAGATCAGGGGTGGTGCAATGAATTTGCCTAACAATAAATATGTCCTACAATCGGTCATTCTTCTTCTCCAGAGCTTCACAAGGTCTCTGAAGACACGAAGTTGCTGAGGCTCAGAGAGGCCCATGACCCTGCCCAGAGCCACACTGGTGGCTAAAGCAGAGCTGAGAATGCAAAGTCAGATGGTGGGTGTTCCATGGTGGCTGGGACAACGGAGCCAGATCCTCAGGCCAACCACCCGAGGGTCCGCAGGAACCGGGGGCCTCTATGGCCCTCATCTCTCCCTAAGCACGCTTCCTGCTCTGTGCAGTCCTCCCTGGCCAGCTCTGCCCTGACTCTGCCTGAGACTTGGCTTCTCCTGGCCTCAGTCCTCCCTTCTGTAGAATGGGTATGACAGGCTCAAGAGTCTGCTGGCTCTGTGAGTCAGAAAGACTCTAGCCTGCCTCTCCCAGCCAAGTCATTTCCTCCCTCTGGGCTGGAACTTTAACCTTATCTGCAAAATGGGCCACAGGCCTGTCCAACCTGCCTCACAGAGAGGACAGACGGGGCAGCCTGGGAAGCAGGACCCTGGGGGCTCAACCTGGAGGGCAGCCGGATACCATAGGGTCTTTGGGCCTGGTTTCCCTATCCCAAACCACCAGGGAGCATCAGAGGAGAAGATGGAGGTGGAAGATTTTGCAAAACACAAAATGCGGTACAAGGAGGAGAGTGTGAAAGAAAAAGATGGTCCTCTTTTGGACAAAAACAACAGCCACTGTACAGAGGTGGCTCTGTGCTCTTGGCCAAAGGGGGACTGGCTGGGAGCAGGGGTTGGAGAAGGGGGGAAGAAGGAAGGTCCTTCAATCTTCTTACACACCTGCAATTGCATCCGTCGCATCAACTAGTGACAGCGGGCACGTACGTCTTTCACATGTAGAATGAGTCAATAGAAAAGATGCTGGAGCTCTGCAAGTGTCGGTGAGAACCGCCCATGTCTTACCTTCTTATATTCTTTAGCTTATCTTGTTTCTCTACTAAGTGTGAAATGAAAAGACACCCCCTGCCCCGGAAAGCCTCAGCCCGGTGCCTGGGTAGTAGCCATGGCTCACACCTGTATTTCATCTCAATCCTCCCAAGGCCCTTCAGGGAGACAGAAGCATCTCCATTTCCTAGCTGGACCTGGAGGCTCAGGGCAGGTGAGTCACTGGCCCCAAATGCCACAGCCAAGCAGGGTGAGGCTGAGACCCAAACCCGAGCCCGGGTGGCTGGGGGTCCTCACCTCTCAAGGGCTGAGGGCTGCAAACCTCTCCGGTCCGAGTATGCAGCCGTCTTAGGTACCACTGAGTCCCGGCCAACCCGGGGACCGGCCCAGCCCTGCTATCCTCGAGCCAGGGGACCCCCACCACCATCCTACCCAGTCGCTGCCTGGCTCACCATGGGTTTGTGGTCGATCCCGTCCAGCCTTCGAGCCTGCAGCCGTTTAGCCATGGTGAGCTGGAGACAACAGAGCAAGCAGAGAGTCAGCTGGAGACAGAGCAAGTGGAGAGTCAGCCTGGGCTCGCTCTGGGGAGGCAACTGCTCTGTGACCACAGCCTCCGTGTCCGCCCCGCCGGGAGGAGGCGAAGAGCAGGGCTCCTCCCGCGCCACCAGCCTGGAGTTGCCCACCTGCCAGCCCGGACTCCGCACATCTTGGGACATAGACTGGATTCCATCAGGTTAAAATTTGACCCAGGTTAAAATTTGGAGGGGCTGGGGAGGAGGAGCAGCAGGAAGCAGGAGAGCGGAGTACGGTGACAGTGATGGCAGCGGCTTTCTTTCTAAACGCTTCCATGAACCTTCCCGGAACCCCCCGACTTGACCTATTTTACAGATCGAAAATGCAGGGAGGAGGGGGAGACAGCTGCGGTCAAGGTCACACGACAGACAGACTCAGGCCTGTTTGAGATGAGGCCATGTTCGGACTTGGGCACAGGGGCCACTTGCTCAGTCCTTTCAGGGGCTCAGGGGACCACCCCTCCTCTTCCCTGGGTTCTTTCCAGGCCAGCTTCCCCTCACCCACAGGGTGTGCAGAGACTGGCCTGGCCTGGGGACCATCAGGCTCAGGCCCTCAGTCTGTCGTGGCTGGGTGATATTGCACAAGTGCGTTAGCTCCTCCTGGCCTCAGTCTCCCATCAGTGTAATAGGGGCATGGGCTTCGGGGTCCTCGGAGCCTCTTGGTCCCTGTGGGTTGGAGTCTCAGAGGGGCTGCAGGTGGTGAAGCCACCAGCTGTAGCTCACGGTCAACCCTCACTGTTCTTCAAAGTCCGAGTCCTCACAGCATGCTTACCAGAGGGGTCAGGATAATCCTCATCTAAGAATGAGGACATTGGAGGCTCAGAGAGACTTGGGGGCTGCCCAAGGTCAGAAGAGGAGCTGCACAGGGCTCTGGGGCAGGACGACAGCAACAGCAGGGCTCCCAGCCCCTGGCCCTGGGCCTCGGAGAAGGGTGTGGGGACGGTCTGTACACCGGCCAGGTTTTTCCATCGCCTGGGGGTCCTGGTGATGTGAATGGTTCAGAGAGAGCCCAGCGTGGAGCCTGGCACCTAGTGGGTACTTTGCTAACATTGGCGGCCCTGGTGCTTTCACCAGGCCCTAATACCTCTCGCCAGGCCCTGGCACTCAGCATGTATGGAAATAGTAAAAACGATAGCATGATCTTTGCCAGGGAATTGTGTGATCCCCAAAATGTTAGACGGCAGTGATTATCTTTGGTTAGTAAACAGATACTTTTCTCTTCCTTAATAATTTCTTTTTTTCACATTTTCTAAAATAAATGTTTTATTTTTATGATTAAAAATATGGGAGAAAATTACATTTTAGCGGAATGTTTATAAATGTGCTGTACTGACATCAATAAAACAGGGGACAAAATAGCATGTATGATATGCTTATGTTTAAAAAAAACCCTTGTGTATGCTTCTATGTATACATTGTTTATAGTCATATGTGAATGGAAAAAAAGTTTAGAAGGAAACGTAGTAACATGTTAACAAAGGTTCCCTCTGAGTGGTGGAATTGTAGGTGATTGAATCATGGGTGTGCTTTTCTATGTTTCCAAGTCTTTTTGTACAGAGATCATATCATATTTGATTCTGAAATGTGTGTTTTTGCACACTGCATTTTCAGATGTATCTTAGAACCTATAGAATGAATTTAATAGGCAATTTCCTCCTCCCTTACTAGTCCATAAAATAACAATGTATCTTAATATTGATGTCATTATGGGTTCAATGATATAAGGACTTGCTTTTGAATTGGGTATGCATCACGTTAAGGAAATACAGTAAAGATGAGTTGGGGCAGTGGTGGAGAGGTGAGTAGAGGTTGGAGTGAGGGAGTTTGAGGAGGGCTGAGATGAGTGAAGGAGTAGAGGGGTACAGGGGCACAGAGAGAGAACAAAGAGGCATCGAGCTGAATGAGTTCAGGGAGGAGATGAAAAAGGGGGGAAACTGAGGTGCTCAGTGGAGTGACCTTTGCGTACATCACACATTGCTTGGATAAGGGAGGAACCAGTGCCTGTTCTTGAGTTTATGCATAATGTATTTATTCAGCCAACATTTATGAAGCACCTACTGTGTACCAAACACTGGGCTGGGCTAGGGGCCAATGGGGAGGCTGCAGCACCAAGGATGCAGAGCTACAAGCTAGATCAGAAGCAGGGGCAAGGGAGGGGCCCACACCCAGACTGCAGTCAGAGAAGGCTTCCTGAAAGAGGAGGCTCATGCACAGCTTTGAAGCCAGGGCCAAGCCAGATCCCAGGACCCCAGGTCATGTGAGCAGCAGGGCTCAACGGGCGAGAGCACTTACAGTCTGGTGCAAACACCGGGTGAGCGAAGCTCCAGACTTCTTTCCCCGGAGGGGCCCCACCAGGTGCAAACAGATGGCCGTCGTGTTCCTGAACATGCCTCCCAGAGCCGTGGGGTGAGGTCCCCTCCAAGGGCAGAGAAGGGAGAACACCCTGGCCAGAAAAATGGCTCTGGGCCCAGGACTTGGTGCCCGCCCCCCCCCCCCCCCGCCCATCAGCTCTAATAACAAAAAAACATAAGGGCTGGTATTTATCAAGTGGTCCCTCTGTACCAGGCATGGAAACAAGTGTTTTGTCGCATGACTATCCTTCAGTCCTTGAAACCCTGGGACCACCCCCCGCCCCAGCAACCACAGTAACCCTTTCAAAATGTTAAGAAAAAGAAAGAAAAAGATAGTGCTAAGTTGTGTCCAACTCTTTCGATTCCACAAACTGCAGCCCACCAGGCTCCTCTGTCCATGGGATTCTCCAGGCAAGAATACTGGATTGGGTTGCCATTTCCTTCTCCAGGGGATCTTCCCAGCCCAGGAATTGAACACAGGTCTCCCGCAATGCAGGAAGCCCTCAAAATGTAAATCACCTCTAATTAAAAATGATCTAATTAAAAATGAAGATTATGGATGGCTTCTAATATCACAGGCAGAGCCAAGCCTACATTACGTCCTGACTCTGGAAACACACATACCACCTGTAGATTATTTCTGTGCTAAAACCAAATCTAAAGCTGATCAGGCCTTAAAAGAGATTCCGAAATTCCCTGGCGATCCAGTGGTTAGGACTCAGTGCTTTCACTGCCAGGGCCCGGGTTCCATCCCTGGTCAGGGAACTAAGAACCCACAGCCTTGCAGTGCTGCTAAGAAAAAAAAAAGATTCAACAAACATAAATTAAAAAGTGAATGCTTAAAAAAGAAGAAAATCTTTGAAGGACACACTGCACAATTTCAAAACTTACTAAAAAGCTAAGGGAACCAAAAAACAGTGTGGTAATGGCATAAGGATAGACATATAAATCAAGGGAGTAGAATTGAGAGCCCAAAAGTAAACTGCTATTTGATCCATTGCTGTTTGACAAGGGTGCCAAGAAAATTCAATGAGGGACAGGACTGGCACACTGATAGCTCTTTCTCGATTCTGTGGGTGGTGGTGCATGGCCGTTCTTAGTTGGTAAAGTGATTTGTCTGGTTAATTCTGATAATGAAGGAGACTCTGGCATGCTAACTAGTTATGTGACCCCCGAGCAAAAAAAAGAAAAGAAAATTCAGTGAAGACATAACAATCTTTTCAACAAATTGGTGCTGAAACATCTGGATATCCCCATGCAGAAGAATGAAACTGGACTCCTACTTTATAAAAAAAATTAACTCAATAAAAGGGTTAAAACTATAATACTCCTTGAAGAAAACAGGAGTAAAGTTTTTGACCTTGCATTGCTGCTGCTGCTGCTAAGTCGCTTCAGTCATGTCCGACTCTGTGCGACCCCATAGACGGCAGCCCACCAGGCTCCCCCATCCCTGGGATTCTCCAGGCAAGAATACTGGAGTGGGTTGCCATTTCCTTCTCCAGTGCATGAAAGTGAAAAGTCAAAGTGAAGTCGCTCAGTCGTGTCCGACTCTTAGCGACCTCATGGACTGCAGCCTACCAGGCTCCTCTGTCCATGGGATTTTCCAGGCAAGAGTACTGGAGTGGGGTGCCATTGCCTTCTCCGTTGACCTTGCATTAGAAGAAGTGTGTTTTTTTTTTTTTATATATAACACCATATATAGCAGCTTTTTATATATAACAACACAAGCAATGAAAGAAAAAAATGGATTTAGACTTCACCAAAATTAAAAACTTTTGTCTCAAAAGATACCATCAAGAAAATGAAAAACCCCACATAGGAGAAAGTATTTGCAAATTATAAATCTGAATCTCTCCAAAGAGGTATAAATTGTTAGCAAGCACATGAAAAGATCCTCACGATCATTAGCCATTAGGTAAATGGTACACTAAGACACAACTTCCCACGCACTAGAATGGCTAGAACAAGACAGATAATTACAAGTGTTTCAAGGATGGTGGGAAATTGGAAGCCTTGTATATTGCTTCTGGGAATGTAAAACCCTGCAGCAGATGTGGCAAACAGCCTAGAAGTTTCTCAAAATGTTAAACATAGAGTTATCATATGACCTAGCAATTTCGCTCCTAGGTATATACCCAAGAGAAATGAAAACGAAAATATGTCCATACAGAAACTTGTACATTGGGATTTCCCTGGTGGTCCAGTGGCTAAGACGTCACGCTCCCGATGATGCAGGGGACCAGGGTTCCATCCCTGGTCAGGGAACTAGAGCCCTTAGACCTGGACTTCCCCGGTGGCTCAGACGGTAAAGCATTTGCCTACAATGTGGAAGACCCGGGTTCAACCCCTGGGTCAGGAAGATCTTCTGGAGAAGGAAATGGCAACCCACTCCAGTATTCTTGCTTGGAGAATCCCATGGATGGAGGAACCTTGTAGGCAACAGTCCATGGGGTCACAAAGAGTCAGACCTGACTGAGCGGCTTCACTTTCCTTTCTTTCTTTTAAAAATCCTCATAGTAAGAATAAAACCCAAAGTTTCTACCGTATCCTATGACCATATACTACGAGGCCATATTAGCTCAGAGATGAGGGCCCAGGTTGTTCCTACCACCGTTTCTCTTGCTTGCTCTCTCCCAGCCACACTCACCATTCCTGTCTGTTAACTCTCCTCATCTTTTATCAGCACCAGCAAACATTTTTCTGCCTTGGGTCAGAGCAAATATTTTAGGCTTTGCAGGGCAGACAGTCTTTGTCGCAGCTTCTCAATCTGCTGCTGCTTTGGGAAAGCAGCCTTAGATGGCACATACGTACCCGAGGCGGCAATTTGCAATGCAGCCTCACTTCTCTGATGAATCTAAGAAAAGCTGTTAATTTTTTCCTTGGCTCAGCTTTTTATTCACAAGGACAGTGTGATGACTTCAAGCTCCTTGCACACAGGACTGGAAACTGTAAGTCCAATGTAATCTACCTGTTCACAACATTTCATAACTATCAGTGCGACCCTCTAACTTTACTATAGAGGAGAAATAAAAGGAGACTAGTTTATAACCCGGTCATGGATGCAAAGGCTCAGGCTTGCCCACACTAGGAGATTCTAGGAAGTGGAGAGTTATTGGCCCTTGCTTAGAAGAAATAAATCTGGCCTATTGGACGTTCCTGGTGGTCCAGTGGCTAAGACTCTCCCGCTCCCAATGCAGGGGGCCTGGGTTTGATCCCTGCTCAGGGACCTAGATCCCACAAGCCACACAGATCTTTTCCCGTGTGCCACAGCTAAGATCCAGTGCAGCCGAAAGAGGGAAAGAAAGAAAGGCCGCTCCCTAGCCTAGTCCCTTCTAAACTCCGCTCCCAACCCAGCCTGTTCCTCCAAGGTCTTTCAAAGCATTTCAGAGCCCAGAAAACTAGTCATCTGTCCCAAGGCGGGGCACTTCCTCCTCTGGTCCTCACTCAGTCATCAGCTTCTCTGGAGCATGTTCTCTGACCAGGTCCTGGCAAAGCGCTGAGACCACAGTGTGGACCGATGTTGGGATCCAGAGTGAGGTACTCCGCCCGTGGCAAAGGTCATGAGGAAGGAGGCTCGACATACGCAAAGGCGGGATTGAGCCTCAGGACTCCCCCTGGAACTCCTCGAGCATCTACCCCCATAACCAGAGCCTGCCTACTTTACTACTTTGTGTTCTCCCCTACACCTCTGACTTTACGGGGGGCTGTCCCCCACCACCTCTTTCAGAGAAGGAGTTAACTTAGAGCTCCAGTTTAAAAAACTCCTGGGTGTGACAAGAGTGTTTTAACCTACAAACTCCTCTGAAGGTTCTCTGGCCTGCCTGACAGGCTTGTCCGGCCACATGTGATCGCTCACAGCCTCCCAACCGTGAGAGGCACGAGATGCTTTAAAACTTCTAAAAACAGGTTCCTTAGAAAAGTTAGAAAACTATTAGTATAAGTATAATGGGCTGATTAGAAATTGTATTGGTGAAGGGTTTTTCATTTGTTGAGCCAATGTTTGTTGCTAAGTCTCCACATCCCCTGCCCTTACACACGTTAATGAGTATATAGAAGAAATAAGTATTAACCTTTGATACTAATCACGTTAGACCTTAGGCTAAGTAAATTCTTTCCTTAACTAAAACCCACTATACCCTCACCCTATAGGAATGTAACTTTATTTGGGTGGTGTCTGTTTTAAGAATAATCAGCCCTGGAGAAATAAGTGTCCTGATTGACTGACCGCTGTCACAAGGAGAGGGTCGTAAATTGTCAGCAGGCCCCCCTGGCCAGAAGATGATGTAACACCCCTAAGACCCTGTATACATTTGTATGAAGCACCTGACTTTGATAAAAGTCAGGACTGCTGACCCTGCGTGACTTTTGCATGACATCTCAGTGTATAAAAGTAGACCATGGAAAATAAAGAATTGGGATCAGTTTCTCGAAATACTGGTCTCCCCATGTCGCTCTCTCCCCCACTCTGGCTGAGTCTCCATCTGGAGCGCAGAACCCACCATGCTTACTAATTATGCCTGGGCTTCTAAGATCTGACCGGGGAGGCCTCAGTGTCTCCTCTCCTTCGGGAGAACGGAAGGACGCCTGCGGCCTACGTAAGTGGTGCAAGCTTCTTGTTTTGAAGATTTATTGGTCTTCCGCGTAAACCAAGCTACTCAGCCTCTTTTCTCCACTGAATTTTCCTACTAACCTATCCTCATCCTATTACTCTTTATATCTTTGATAAAATATTTAAATAAATAGGTCGCCGACGCCGTCCCCGCTTCGAATACCCTGGATCAGCCAGGGCTGGACCCCGGCAGACCAGGCCTGTCAAGAGATGCCCACAAACACTGTCTCCATTACTATCCAGCACGTATTTCCTGACCAATGCGAAGGTGTGTGTTATGGCTCGAATCGTGTCCTCCAAAAGCATATGTCCAAGTCCTAACCTCTGATAACCTGTGAATATTTCCCCAGTGGCTCGGGGGTAAAGAACCTGCCTGCAATGCAAAAGACATGCTGGAGATGCAAGTTCAATCCCTGGGTCGGGAAGATCCGCTGGGGATCTTGGGGTTGGTCCATGGGGTCGCAGAGTTGGACGTGGCTGAGCGACTAAACAACACTCTGTGAATGTGGCCTTATTTGGAAACAGGATCTTCGAAGGTGTGACCCATTCAAGACGATGGACTTCCCCTGGTGGTCCAGTGGCTAAGATTCTGGGCTGCAGGCGGCCCAGGTTTGATCCCTGGTGAGGCAACTAGATCCCACATGCGGCAACTAAAGGTCCCGCGTGCTGCAACTAACACTGGCCCAGACAAAATAGCAATGCATGCATGCTAAGTCACTTCAGTCACGTCTGACTCTTTGTGACCCCACGGACTGTAGCCCACCAGGCTCCTCTGTCCATGGGATTCTCCAGGCAAGAATACTGGAATGGGCTGCCATTCCTTTCTCCAAAAAATAGTAATAATAGTAAATAAGTAAATATTCGAAAAATTGAAGACGAGGTCTCACTGGATCAGCGTGGACCATTGCCAGTACAGTTTGTTTCCTTGTAAGAAGAGAAAGAACACAGACACACGGGAGAAAGTTCATGTGAAGACAGCTGCTGCTGCTGCTGCTAAGTCGCTTCAGTCGTGTCCGACTCCGTGTGACCCCACAGACGGCAGCCCACCGGCTCCGCTGTCCCTGGGAGTCTCCAGGCAAGAACACTGGAGTGGGTGAGGCAGAGACTAATGTGTCTACGAGCCAAGGAACACCGAGGACTCCTGACAGCACAGAAGCTAAGAGAAAAGCATGGACCAGATTCTCCTCCTCTACGCTAAGAGAAAGCATGGCCCCAATAACACCTTGATTTTGGACTTTCAGCCTTCAGAACCACCCGCTGTGTGGTACTTCGGTACAGACGGCCAGGAGACTAACCCAACCGGACACACTAGGGCGCTGGGGGCATGGCCCCTGAGGGCAGGAGTTCCGGCGGGCTCCTTGGAGGGCGCGGCCTTCAAGCCCAGTCCCAGAGGAAGGGAAAGGATGCCAGGCGGTGCAAAGGCCCGTGGGGGCGAGCTGGGAGAATCCAGGGGCTGGGCAGTCAGTCAGAGTTCACCCTCCGATTTACTCCCTGCGGCTAAGAACCGAAAAAGGGCAGTGCGATTATTATCTGAGGAGGGGCATTCCACCCTGTGTCTGGGGAACGTGCCCGCCTGCTTCAAGTCCCCTCAGCAGAGGATGGGAGGCACAGGGCCTGGTGTGAGCCCAGTGCTGGCCTTGGAGGGCACAGCCGTGCCTGTTCTGGGGGGACCCACCATCCCGCTTGACAGGGATTGAGGGATTTCTCAGGACACCGGACTTCCAGAGCTAAAAGTAGCACCATCCTGAGAGAACGGGGATGGGTGGTCCCCTTAGACGGGCCGAGTGCAGGGGTGCCTGCTCCCGTCCTGTGCCTGAAACCCTGCTGACTCCCCAGATGGACTTAATCTCAGGGGAACCCCCCTCCTCGACCACCTCCTGACCACTCGGTTCAAAATCTGCGGGTGCCTGGTAGGCTGATCCTCTCTCTGACGTGGTAGCCCACAGCCCTTGATGTCTATCAATTCTGGCCTTTCTCCTAAGGTGGCTACGCCTCCTCTGCCCCACATCACACCTGCCACCATCTCACCGGATCACAGAGGTAGGAATAACACTAATGCGATCAGTTCTGATTTGCTCACTCAGCACCAGGCGCTGCAGTAAGGACTATACTGATGTCATCAGACCCTTTCAACAGCCCTGCGAAGCAGGCGCTACCCTCAAACTCCCCCCAACCTTAATAGGCAGGGAAGGAACTTCCCGGGTGGCCCAGCAGATAAGAATCTGGGTGCCAATACAGAGCACAGGGGTTCGATCCCTGATCTGGGAAGATTTCACATGCCTCGGGGTAAAACAACTCATGTACCACAACTACTGAAGCCTGTGCCTAAAGCCAGTGCTCCGCAATGAGACGCCACCACGGTGAGAAGCCCTCACACCACAGTGAGTAACCCCCAGTTGCTGCAGCTAGAGAAAGCCTGAGTACAGCAGCAAAGACCTGGTGCAGCCAAAATAAATAAAATCTAAAAGCAAAACGAAATAAGGCAAGGAAGTTTGCAACAACGATAACATAACAATAAAAACCAGTCCATCCTAAAGGAAATCAACCTGAATATGCTCTGGAAGGACTGATGCTGACGCTGAAGCTCCAATCCTTTGGCCACCTGATGCGAAGAACTGACTCGTTAGAAAAGACCCTGATGCTGGGAAAGACTGAAGGCAGGAGGAGAAGGGGGCAACAGAGGACAAGATGGTTGGATGGCATCACCGACTCGATGGACGTGAATTTGAGCAGACTCGGGAGATACTGAAGGACAGGGGACCTGGTGTGCTGCAGTCCGTGGGGTTGCAAAGAGTGGGACACAACTGAGCGGCTGAACAACAACAAACACTCAAATGGGGCTCCGGCAGGTCAGGGGAGGGTTCAAATCACGGGATGCCCACAGTTTAAGAGCCCAGCGTGTGGCCCTTTCCTCTCCTCTGCCAGTCTTGGCCCTTCACTCTCACTGCCAGCTCTCAGGAAAGGTGGTACCTTGGGGCTGGGGGTGCCTGAGCCGTCTGGCTCCGTGGAGTGGGGGAGAGCCTGTGCAGGGATGAGGACACGCTTAACCACTCATGCTACCTGGGGCTGGAAACCAGGATCCGGCTTCCACTGCAGGGGACTGCCAGGGCAGCGACTGGTGTGTGTGTCCGGGTGAGTCTGTGGGCACAGGAGTGAGTATCATACTGCACCCTTTGTGGAGCAGGTCTGTCCTGCCAAACCTTTGATGCCCACCTGGGATTGGGCACCAAGCAGACACCAGCGGAGAAGGTTAGGACACAGGCTTTGGGGTCATGCACACCTTGGCTGTGTGACTCAGGGCAAGTCACTTTACCTCTCTCAATGTCAGTTTCCCTGTCTGTAAAATAAATAAAAATAAGGTACTTCATGGAAAGCCCTTCACTGAATGCCTGGCACATAAAAGGTGACTGTAAATGGCAAATGTTAATAATAGAGTGGGCACTTTATGAATACCCATGAAATTCGTACAATATGACCCATTTCAGCGGGACTGACTTCATCAGATCTCAGGAGGCTTAGTGCTGAGGGCCTGCGATAGTTTGAAGGGCCTATGAAAATGTTTTCATTTAATTTATTTTAAAATAAGAACACAAGTGGGGCTAGTGTTAAAGAGCCTGCCTGCCAATGCAGGAGACATGAGACATGCATTCAATCCCTGGGTCGGAAGATCCCCTGGAGGAGGGCATGGCAACCCACTCCAGTATTCTTGCCTGGAGAATCCCACAGACAGAGGAGCCCCGAGGGGCTACAGTCCATGGGGTTGCAAAGAGTCCGACACGACTGAGGCGACTTAGCACGCATGCACAAGGGAATGTAATATAATAATGAATCTAGCCTGGACGATATTTGTTCTTTATACCAACATAGTTATAAACTATATATATTTTTTTGGCCAAGCTGTGTGGCTTGCGGGATCTTAGTTCCCTGACCAGGGACTGAACCAGGGCTCTTGGCAGTGAGAGCATGAAGTCCTGAACCACTGGACCACCAGGGAATTCTCCTTTGAATATATATATTTTTTTTAATGGAGAAAGGGGCCCATGAAGTAGAAGTGAATAGGGTCCTTGAAAGTTTTAATGTGACCTTGAACGTGGGTAAATCTGTGTGCGGTTGTGACTACTTGTGCAAATAAGAGTGTTTGCCCTTGAGTACTTGCACATGTCTCTTTCCTTTGAGCCCGTGGGTGTCATGGGGACAGTTTCCAGGAACTTGAAGGGGAGGGAAAGCCACTGGGCGTCTGAGCCGAGGGTGGGAAAGGGCACAGGTGGCCACTTGGGCTGCCCTCACCAGCAACACTGCCAGGTGTCAAGGCGTTCCATGCTGCTTGCATGTTGCATGTCCAGCTCTTTGCAACCCTGAACTGAAGCCTGCAAGGCTCCTCTGTCCATGGAATTTTCCGGTGAGAATACTGGAGTGGGTTGCCATTTCCTCCTGCAGGGGATCTTCCCGACCCAGGGATGGAACCCAGGTCTCTTGCATCTCCTGCACTGGTAGGGCGGATTCTTGACACTGAGCCACCTGGGAATCCCTGCAAGCCACTGCCCTGTGGGGAAATGGGTGCTTGTTGTCCCTGAGGCCACCAAAAGGGGACACGCAGAGCCAGTCCTGTCTAGACTTCTGGCTAGCTGGCCTAGACATTAAGCCATACGATACATTAGGACAGAGGACAACTTTGTGTCTCAGAGGGGAGTGTGGCCTCACTTCATAGACGAGACCGTCGGTGGGGAGTGTGCTGGTCCAGGCCCACCCCGAGGTGCGACTGCTGGCCTCCCAGACCAGGGTTCTTGCACTGACTGGGCT
The DNA here is from genome assembly GCF_003369695.1 of Bos indicus x Bos taurus. NCBI lineage: Eukaryota > Metazoa > Chordata > Mammalia > Artiodactyla > Bovidae > Bos > Bos indicus x Bos taurus. Next base: position 22,662 of record NW_020867898.1, read on the forward strand.
GACCTAGGTATCTCTACAGGGGCTCATTCCACAGACACCTGGGAGCTCTCACCATTGCCTCATTCAGAGACACCAGGAAGGCTCTGGGGCAGCCTTTCCCAAGCCACACCCACCTCCAACTCCCCATGTACCTCATCTCTCATCTTCCAGAAAGCAAGATAACTTCCCTGGATAACTCCTCTACAGCCCTGATGACGAGCTTAAGGGTAATGACATAGCCTTTTATTTACTGCACACTTTCTCTGTGCCAGGCTGCCTGCCCAGCACTTTACACGGCCCATCACTTTGAATCCCATGAGAGAGGTGCCATCAAGAGGCCAAGTAACAGACCCAAGGCCACAGCTAGCAGGTAGCAGAGCTGGAATTTGAACTCAGGACACAGACTTCAAAGCCTGTACTCACTGCCACTGTGGAGCAAGGGAAGGCTGAGCAGTGACACCACGGCCCTTGGGCTAGTGACTCACTATTTCCAGAAAGAATGGATGAAGCACAGACTGAGAGATGCTCAATGGGAAAGGAGAGAATTTGATCTAGTTGCTTACATTTTATGGATGGGGATAGTGATGAGCAGGGAGGGGCACCGACCAGCCCAGATTCCAGGGGGACCAGATCACCTGGGGCATAATCCTGGCATTTTTTCTCATCCTAGCAGCTGCCTGGGACATCATTATGCCTGTGTCTCAGAGGAAGATGCTCAATAAACTTTCCACTGAGTGAGAGAATGAATGTTATCTCTCCAACCAGACTGTGAGCTCCGTTAGAACTAGGACTCTCTTTGTTCATCTTTTTTATCAACAACTGGTGCAGGAACTTAGATACACACCTTTTATTACTTCAGATCAGATCAGATCAGTCGCTCCAGTCGTGTCTCTTTGCCACCCCATGAATCGCAGCACGCCAGGCCTCTGTCCGTCACCACTCCCGAGTTCACTCAGACTCATGTGCATCGAGTCAAGTGATGCCATCCAGCCATCTCATCCTCTGTCGTCCCCTTCTCCTCTTGCCCCAATCCGTCCCAGCCTTAGAGTCTTTTCCAATGAGTCAACTCTTCGCATGAGGTGGCCAAAGTACTGGAGTTTCAGCTTTAGCATCATTCCCTCCAAAGAAATCCCAGGGCTGATCTCCTTCAGAATGGACTGGTTGGGTCTCCTTGCAGTCCAAGGGACTCTCAAGAGTCTTCTCCAACACCACAGTTCAAAAGCATCAATTCTTCGGCGCTCAGCCTTCTTCACAGTCCAACTCTTACATCCATACATGACCACAAGAAACCATAGCCTTGACTAGACGGACCTTTGTTAGCAAAGGAATGTCTCTGCTTTTGAATATGCTATCTAGGTTGGTCATAACTTTCCTTCCAAGGAGTAAGCATCTTTTAATTTCATGGCTGCAGTCACCATCTGCAGTGATTTTGGAGCCCAGAAATAAAGTCTGACACTGTTTCCACTGTTTCCCCATCTATTTGCCATGAAGTGATGGGACCGGATGCCATGATCTTCATTTTCTGAATGCTGAGCTTTAAGCCAACTTTTTCACTCTCCACTTTCACCTTCATCAAGAGGCTTTTGAGTTCTTCTTCACTTTCTGCCATAAGGGTGGTGTCATCTGCATATCTGAGGTTATTGACATTTCTCCCGGCAATCTTGATTCCAGCTTGTGTTTCTTCCACTCCAGCGTTTCTCATGATGTACTCTGCATATAAGTTAAATAAGCAGGGTGACAATATACAGCCTTGACGTACTCCTTTTCCTATTTGGAACCAGTCTGTGTTTCATGTCCATTTCTAACTGTTGCTTCCTGACCTGCATACAAATTTCTCAAGAGGCAGGTCAGGTGGTCTGGTATTCCTATCTCTTTCAGAATTTTCCACAGTTGATTGTGATCCACACAGTCAAAGGCTTTGCATAGTCAATAAAGCAGAAATAGATGTTTTTCTGGAACTCTCTTGCTTTTTTCAGTGATCCAGCGGATGTTGGCAATTTCATCTCTGGTTCCTCTGCCTTTTCTAAAACCAGCTTGCACATCAGGAAGTTCACGGTTCACATATTGCTGAAGCCTGGCTTGGAGAATTTTCAGCATTACTTTACTAGCGTGTGAGATGAGTGCAATTGTGCGGTAGTTTGAGCATTCTTTGGCATTGCCTTTCTTTGGGATTGGAATGAAAACTGACCTTTTCCAGTCCTGTGGCCACTGCTGAGTTTTCCAAATTTGCTGGCATATTTATTACTTCAGCAAGTATTTATTGAACTCCCCATTATGCACTATGCCCTAGCCTAGCCACCAGGCACACAGAGAACAGGATACTTCCTTTCCCTTAAGGTGTGCACACAGAATGAGGGGGACAAATGAGTAATCAGACCATTCTAATACAGTGTGAGCCTTAATATGCAAAGAATTCTTATCAATCAGTTACAAAAGACCAATATGTCAATAGAAAAAAAAAAGTGGGCAAAAGATATAAATTCACACACAAAAGAAAACAGCATGTAAACTGGAAGAGATGCTGAACTTGTCATAACTGACAAAGTGCAAACTACAATGAAACACAATTTTCTGTGTCTCAGGCAGAGAATAATAAGATTGAGATACACCAAGTCAATACTATGATGCCCTAAAAGTCACTGGTATATCTTCTGGAGAAAACTTAATATTAGTGACTTATATTATTCTTCCAATCCAAAGAAAGGCAATGCCAAAGAATGCTCAAAACTACCGCACAATGCTGGGAAAGATTGAGGGCAGGAGGAGAAGGGGACGACACAGGATGAGATGGCTGGATGGCACCACCAACTTGATGGACATGGGTTTGGGTAAGACCCCAAGAGTTGGTTGATGGACAGGGAGGCCTGGCGTGCTGCGGTTGATGGGGTTGCAAAGAGTTGGACACGACTGAGCAACTGAACTGAATACTCCAGAATTCTGGGCTGACCAAGGAGGTGAAAGATACAATTTGTTAGGGTAGATGCAGATGTACAGAAGGACA
>NW_020867899.1:0-57273 GCF_003369695.1 Bos indicus x Bos taurus
TCTTACCTAGGAGAATCCTGTGGACAGAGGAGCCTGGTGGGCTGCTGTCCATAGGGTCGCATAGAGTCAGACACGACTGAAGTGACTTAGCATGCATGCATGCATTGGAGAAGGAAATGGCAACCCACTCCAGTATTCTTGCCTGGAGAATCCCAGGGATGGGGGAGCCTGGTGGGCTGCCATCTGTGGGGTCGCACAGAGTCGGACACGACTGAAGTGACTTAGCAGCAGCCTGTTCCTTTTCTCTCATCTCTTCTTTCCTTTCTTTTTTCTTTCACCTCTTCCTCTTCTTTGTCTTCCTTCCTCCTCCTACTTTTTCTGTTCTTTCTCCTATTTCCTTCTTCCTCCTTTTCTTCTTTTTTCTTATGTTTCTTCCTTCTGCTGTGGCTATGAGAACTGCTGTATGTGCGTATGTACAGAATCATGATCTCATTATCCACTGGAGTCTACTGAGTTTTGTTAATGCGGTTCCCCTCGCCCCAAATTTCAAACTGTTAGTGTGCTGATTTACTTGAACATAGGTGATCCTATCATTTTCCAAAGATATCTCTTTACACAGGAATCAGGTGGTTTAAATGCATTATTTAAGATCAGTGTGAAATTATGCTTTGATTCTTTTCTTTATTGAGGTACAATTGACAAATTGTAAGACATTTAAAGTATTCAATGTAATGTATTGATATACGTGTGCCTTGAGAAAGGATTTCCTCCATCTAGTTAATTCACACACTCATCACCTCACATGTTCCCTGCCCCTTTTGTTGGTGAAAATATTGAGGTTTTACTCTCTAGCAAGTTTTGACTGTATAAAACAGTGCTAGGAACTGTAGTCACCAAATTATACATTAGATCGTGTTAGGGTCTTATAACTGAAAGCCTGTACCCTATGACTAACCTCTCCTTATCCTATCCCTGTCCTCCCAACAAGCTACTGGCAACCACTTTTCTACTCTCTGGTTTACTTTTCTAAAGAATATTTATTTATTTGGCTGCACTGAGTCTTAGTTGCGGCACACAGGATCTTCAATCTTCATTGAAGCATGCAGGATCTACAGTTTCAGCATACAGACTCTTAGTTGTGGTATGTGGAGTCTAGTTCCCTGACCAGGGATCAGACCTGGGCCCCCTGTATTGGGAGTCTTAGCCACTCAACCACCAGGCAAGTCCCTACTCTCTGATTGCTACATCTTGGCTACTATGAATACTGTGGCAATGAACATGGAGTACAGATATCTCTGAGATAATGGTTTCATTTTCTTCGGATATATATCCAGAAGTGGGATTTCTGGATCATAGTTCTGTTTCTGTTTCCATAGTTCTGGATCGTAGTTCTGTTTTCAATTTCTTGAGGAATCTCCATACTCTTTTCCACAGTGGTTGTACCAGTTTTCATTCCCACTAACACTATACAAGGATTCTCTTTTTCAACATCCTCCCCAGCATTTGCGATCTCTTGTCCTTTTGGTAATAGCCATACTAACAGAGGTGAGATGATATCTCACTGCAGTTTTGACTAGTATTTCTGTGATGATAACTGATGTTGAACACCTTTTTCTGTACTTACTGGCCTTTTATATGTCTATTTTGAAAAATGTCTATTCAGGTCCTTTGTCCATTTTAAAATTGGGTTATTCAGTTTTTTGCTATTGAGTTGTATGAGTTCCTTGTATATTTCACATGTTAATCCCTTACTGAACATGTGGCTTACAAACATTTTCTCCTCTTCCATACATTGCCTTTTCATTTGGGTGATGATTTCCTTTGCTGAGCAGAGCTTGTAGTTTGATATAGTCCCATAGGTTTATTTTGTTTTTGTTGCCTTTGCTTTTGATGCCAAATCCAAAAAATCATTACCAACACTAATGTCAAGAAGCTTACCCCTGTCTTTTCTTCTAAAAGGGTAATGGTTTCAGGTCATATGTTCAAGTTTTAATCTAATTTAAGTGGATTTTTGTGGATAGTGAAAATAGGACTCCAGTTTCACTCTTTTGCATGTGGCTGTCCAGTTTTCCCAACACCATCTATTGAAGAGACTATCATTTCTCTATTTTTGGCTCCTTTGTTATAAATTAACAACCACATGTGGATGGGCTTATTTTTGGTCTCTGTATTCGGTTCCACTGATCCACATGCCTGTTTTTAATGCTAATACAATACTGTTTGGTCAATATAGCTTTGCAATATAATTTGAAATCAGGAAATGTTCTGTCCTCAGCTTTATTCTTCTTTCTCAAGATTGCTTTGGTCCAAAATTATGCACTGAATCTTAATAAATATATTTATTGAATATTTGATTTCTAGTTAACTATAAACAATAACATTTAGAAGTACCTGTTTGGCCAATCCGAGGGGAGAGTGAGAGAAGTGGTGTTTATTGAATACTGTGTACTTTTATTTCCACTGGCCTAACCAGCCTGGTAGGGGTCCATGGGGTCGCTAAAAGTCGGACATGACTGAGCAACTTCACTTTCACTTTTCACTTTCATGCACTGGAGAAGGAAATGGCAACTCACTCCGGTGTTCTTGCCTGGAGAATTCCAGGGACGGGGGAGCCTTGTGGGTTGCCGTCTATGGGGTCGCACAGAGTCGGACACGACTGAAGTGACTTAGCAGCAGCAGCAGCTATTCCAGAACATTCGTCTCCATCAGCCTTTGAAATATTGTGAGGGTAGCGTCTCAGTACTCTTGCCTGGCAAATCCCATGGATGGAGGAGCCTGGTGGGCTGCAGTCCATGGAGTCGCTAGGAGTTGGGACATGACTGAGTGACTTCACTTTCACTTTTCACTTTCATGCACTGGAGAAGGAAATGGCAACCCACTCCAGTGTTCTTGTCCGGAGAATCCCAGGGACGGCAGAGCCTGGTGGGCTGCTGTCTCTGGGGTCGCACAGAGTCAGACACGCGACTTAACAGCAGCCGCAGCGTCAGCAGCAGTGTCAGCAGCAGCAGTGTCTATGTAATTCAGGATGAATCTATGTTCTAATCAAGTTTAAATAACAGAATAATCTTTTAGAGTAGAATATTTTAAAAATAATGGTGTTTTAGGGGCATAACTTTCCCCTAACAGGCACTACTGTATTAAAGTTGTTATAATCCAAAGGCTATATGGACTTTTTAAGAATCAGAGATAATATGCAATGCTAGGCACAAAAATGGTAGAATTGATTTTATGTTGTTTATATTTACTCTTGTCTGGGAAAAAGTTAGAGAATCTAGTATTAATAATAATAATGAATGTTATTAGGGAGTCCTATTAATTTTATTAAAAGCAAACATAAACTCACATCGTATAATCTTGATTTCATTCTTTGTATTGAAGATAGTTATTTTAAGCCTACTTAATAGAAGGTCACATAATTCTGGGATGTATTACTTGTAAAATTAAAAAGAAATGGAATAGGTTAAACTACCAATTTTTAAAAATAAATAGTTCTGAAGTTTCACAACTGGAGAAAGTGTTTCCTTTTCAAATTGCTCTGAAAGCATTGTTTTACTTATCTGATGCATAACTTACTGTCTCATTTTAATCTGATAATATGTGCCCGTCAGATAATGAATTTTAATTTTCTTTGTTTTGACTTAATATAACTAGGAGTAAAACCTTTGATATGAAGGGAGAAAGGATTATGATTTGAAGTTCTTTTTCTTCAGTTATTTTGACATTAATTTATTGTTAAAGGGAAGAAAAAGCCTAAGAAGTCTCTCTGGTTTGCATTTATGCCAATAAGTAGAAATCAAATGTTCTTTACTTGGATTTTTATAATTACTGTATGTAACTCCTTTGTGAAGGTAAAAAACTTGATAATTTTACAAATCTTTACTCTCTTTTGCTCTAGTGTATTTATATTACAAAGTAGAATGTACTGTTTAAAAGAACTATTTACTCTCCTAATGACTTCCTCTTTCCACATTGGAACAGTGAAATTTTCCTTCCTTTTTTGTTACATCTGTCTTCAGTGAGTGAAGTGAAATTGCTCAGTTGTGTCAGACTCTTGTGACCCTATGGGCTGTAACCTACCAGCTTCCTCCATCCATGGGATTTTCCAGGCAAGAATACTGGAGTGGGTTGCCATTTCCTTCTCCAGGAGATCTTCCCAACCCAGGGATTGAACCCAGGTCTCCCCCATTGTAGGCAGATGCTTTACCATCTGAGCCACCAAAAAAGTCTTCAGTATCAAGCTATAAACACATTTTTGCTCTTCATGTACACAACAAATGCAGACAAATTTGCTTGTAATGGAGACTATGGTTAGCCTTTCAACACAGGTATGGTGAGTTTTTTGCTTTTATTTATTTATATTGAAGGGCTTACCTGGTGGTTAGTAGTAAAGAATCTGCCTGTCAAAGGAGGAGGCATGGGTTCAATTTCTGGGCAGGGAAGATCCCCTGAAGGAGGAAATGGCAATCAACTCCAGTGTTCTTGCCTGGAAAGTCCCATGGACAGAGGAGCCTGGCGGCTACAGTCCATGGTGTCACAGAGTCAAACACGACTGAGCAACCAAGTACACATTTATTTTTTTCCAAAATATAGTTGATGTATAATGTTATATGTCATAGCTGTGAGTGAGTGAGTGAGTGGGTGAAAGTCACTCAGTTGTGTCCGACTCTTTGTGATCCCATGGACTATACAGTCCATGGAAATCTCTAGGCCCGACTACTGAAGTAGATAGCCTTTCCCAGGTCTCCCGCATTGCAGGCAGATTCTTTACCAGCTAAGCCACAAGGGAAGCCTGTGTCATAGGTATACAATATAGTAATTCACGATTTTTAAAGGTTATACTCCATCTATATTACTATAAAATTTTGGCTACATTTCATGTGTTGTATAATATATCTTGTAGCTTATTTTATACATAATAGTTTGTACCTCTTATAACCCTACCCCTTCTCTTTCCCTAGTGGTATCCACTAGTTTGTTCTCAGTCTGAGTCAATTTTCTTTTCTGTTACATTCACTAGTTTGTTGCATTTTTCAGATTCCACATATAAGTGATATCATACAGTATTTGTCTTTCTCTTTCACTTAGCATTATACTCTCAAAGTCCATTCATGTTGTTGCAAATGGCAGAATTTCAATTTTTAATAACTGAATAGTATTCCATTGTATGTATATATGAGTGTGCGGATGTATCGCATATTCTTTATCCATTCATCTGTTGATGAACATTTAAATTGCTTCCATATCTTGGTGATTATAAATAATGCTACTATAAACACTGGGGTGCATGTATCTTATCAAATTAGTGTTTCTGTTCTTTGGGGGGATATATACCCAGGGGTGAAATTGTTGGGTCTTATGGTAGTTCTATTTTTAGTTTGAGAGAAACCTCCACGCTGTTTTCACTGTGGCTGAACTAATTAGATATTCCCACCAACAGTGCACAGTTCAGTCAGTCACTCAGTCGTGTCTGACTCTTTGCGACCCCATAAATTGCAGCACGCTGGGCCTCCCTGTCCATCACCAATTCCCAGAGTTCACTCAAACTCAGTCCATCGAGTTGGTGATGCCATCCAGCCATCTCATCCTCTGTCGTCCCCTTCTCCTCCTGCCCCAATCCCTCCCAGCATCAGAGTCTTTTCCAATGAGTCAACTCTTCGCATGAGGTGGCCAAAGTACTGGAGTTTTCAGCTTAGCATCATTCCTTCCAAAGAAATCCCAGGGCTGATCTCCTTCAGAGTGGACTGGTTGGATCTCCTTGCAGTCCAAGGGACTCTCAAGAGTCTCTCCAACACCACAGTTTAAAAACATCAATTCTTCAGCGCTCAGCCTTCTTTACAGTCCAACTCTCACATCCATACATGACCACCGGAAAAACCATAGCGTTGACTAGATGGACCTTTGTTGGCAAGTAACATCTCTGCTTTCAATATGCTATAACTTTTCCTTCCAAGGGGTAAGCGTCTTTTAATTTCATGGCTGCAATCACCATCTGCAGTGATTTGGGAGTCCCCAAAAATAAAATCTGACACTGTTTCCCCATCTATTTGCCATGAACTGATGGGGACCAGCAGAGAAGGCAATGGCACCCCACTCCAGTACTTTGCCTAGAAAATCCCATGGACGGAGGAGCCCTGGTAGTCTGCAGTCCATGGGGTCGCTAGAGTCAGACACAACTGCGTGACTCACTTTCACTTTTCACTTTCATGACTTGGAGAAGGAAGATGACAACCCATTCAGAGTTCTTGCCTGGAGAATCCCAGGAATGGGGGAGCCTGGTGGGTTCTGTCTATGGGGTCGCACAGAGTCGGACACGACTGAAGCGACTTAGCAGTAGCAGCAGCAGATAGGACCAGATGCCACGATCTTAGTTTTCTGAATGTTGAGCTTTAAGCCATTTTTTCACTCTCCTCTTTCACTTTCAAACAAGAGGCTTTTTAGTTCCTCTTCACTTTCTGCCATAAGGGTGATGTCATCTGCATATCTGAGATTATTGATTCTTCCGGCAATCTTGATTCCAGCTTGTGCTTCTTCCAGCCAGCATTTCTCATGATGTACTCTGCATATAAGTTAAATAAGCAGGGTGACAATATACAGCCTTGACATACTCCTTTTTCCTATTTGGAACCAGTCTGTTGTTCACTGTCCAGTTCTAACTGTTGCTTCCTGACCTGCATATAGGTTTCTCAAGAGGCAGGTCAGGTGGTCTGGTATTCCATCTCTTGAAGAATTTTCCACAGTTTATTGTGATCCACACAGTCAAGGGCTTTGGCATAGTCAATAAAGCAGAAATAGATGCTTTTCTGGAACTCTCTTGCTTTTTCCATGATCCAGTGGATGTTGGCAATTTGATCTCTGGTTCCTCTGCCTTTTCTAAAACCAGCTTGAACATCTGGAGGTTCACGGTTCACATATGCTGAAGCCTGGCTTGGAGAATTTTGAGCATTACTTTACTAGTGTGTGAGATGAGTGCAATTGTGCAGTAGTTTGAGCATTCTTTGGCATTGCCTTTCTTTGGGATTGGAATGAAAACTGACCTTTTCCAGTCCTGTGGCCATGCTGAGTTTCCAAATTTGCTGGCATATTGAGTGCAGCACTTTCCACAGCATCATCTTTCAGGATTTGAAATAGCTCAACTGGAATTCCATCACCTCCACTAGCTTTGTTTGTAGTGATGCTTCCTAAGGCCCACTTGGCTTCGCCTTCTCTGTGTCTGCTCTAGGTGAGTGATCACACCATCATGATTATCTGGGTCATGAAGATTTTTTTGTACAGTTCTTCTGTGTATTCTTCCCACCTCTTCTTAATATCTTCTGCTTCTGTTAGGTCCATACCATTTCTGTCCTTTATCGAGCCCATCTTTGCACGAAATGTTCCCTTGGCATCTCTCATTTTCTTGAAGAGATCTCTAGTCTTTCCCATTCTGTTGTTTTCCTCTATTTCTTTGCATTGATCAATGAAGAAAGCTTTCTTATCTCTCCTTGCTATTCTTTGGAACTCTGCATTCAGATGCTTATATCTTTCCTTTTCTCCGTTCTTTTGCTTTTTGCTTCTCTTCTTTTCACAGCTATTTGTAAGGCCTCCTCAGACAGCCATTTTGCTTTTTTGCAGTGTACAAGGGTTCCCTTTGCTCCACATACTTGCCAACATTGTTGTTTTGGTTCTTTTTGATGATGCCATTCTGTCACGTGTGAGGTGCCATCTCACTGTGGTTTTGATTCGCATTTCCCTGATGATTAGTGACGTTGAGCATCTTTTCATATGTCTGTTGGGAATTTGCATTTCTTCTTTGGAAAAATGTCTATTCAGTTCTTCTGCCCACTTTTTAAATCAGGTTGCTTGTTTTTTTTGATGTTCAAATATATGAACTGTTTATATATGTTGGATATTAATTCCTTTTTGGTCTTATGATTTGAAATATTTTTTTCCCAGTTAGTAGGTTGTCTTTTCATTTTGTCAATGGTTTATTTTGCTGTGCAAGAGCTTTTTAATTTATTTATGTTCCATTTGTTTATTTTTGCTTTTATTTCTTTTGCCTTTAGGAGACATCCAAAAAAAATATTGATACAATTTGTGTCAAAGAGTGTTTGTCTGGTATTTCCTCTGGGAGTGTTATTAGATATCCTAAGTCTCCACATTTAGGTCTTTGATCCATTTTGAATTGTCATTTTGCATTATCATGTTACGAGGACTGTATGTCAATTGTTCATCTTCTATTACTATGTAGCTGGTCCAAATTTTCCCAAGCACCACTTATTGAAGAGACTGTCTTTTCTCCCATTGTATAGTCTTCCTCCTTTATTGTAGACTGATTTGACCACAAGTATGTGGGTTTAAAGCATCTTTGCTTTTAAGCAATTATGTTTTATACAGGGCATGTGGTTGGTGATATTTTAGGTGTAGAATAATGGTTTTGTTTTTTTTTTTTTTACTTTTTAAATTTTATTTATTTTTAAACTTTACAATATTGGTATTAGTTTTGCCAAATATTGAAGATAACTGCCACAGGTAACCCGCGTTCCCATCCTGAACCCTCCACCCTCCTCCCTCCCCTCCCCTCCTCTGGTCGTCCAGGCACCAGCCCCAAGCATCCAGTACCGTGCATTGAACCTGGACTGGCGATTCATTTCATACATGATATTATACTGTTTTCAATGCTATTTCCCAAATCTCCCCACCCTCTCCCTCTCCCACAGAGTCCATAAGACTGATCTATACATCAGTGTCCTCTTTTGCTGTCTCATACAACAGGGTTATTGTTTCCATCTTTCTAAATTCCTATATATGCGTTAGTATACTGTATTGGTATTTTTCTTTCTGGCTACTTCACTCCTGTATAATAGGTTCCAGTTTCATCCATCTCATTAGAACTGATTCCAATGTATTCTTTTTAATGGCTGAGTAATACTCCATTGTGTATCTGTACCACTGCTTTCTTATCCATTCATCTGCTGATGGGCATCTAGGTTGCTTCCATGTCCTGGCTATTATAAACAGTGGCTGCGATGAACATTGGGGTACACGTGTCTCTTTCCCTTCTGTTTCCTCAGTGTGTATGCCCAGCAGTGGGACTGCTGGATCATAAGGCAGTTCTATTTCCAGTTTTTTAAGGAATCTCCACACTGTTCTCCATAGTGGCTTGTACTAGTTTGCATTCCCACCAACAGTGCAAGGAGAGTTCCCTTCTCTCCACACCCTCTCCAGCATTTATTGCTTATAGACTTATGGATTGCAGCCATTCTGACTGGCGTGAAATGTACCTCATAGTGGTTTTGATTTGCATTTCTCTGATAATGAGTGATGTTGAGCATCTTTTCATGTGTTTGTTAGCCATCTGTATGTCTTCTTTGGAGAAATGTCTATTTAGTTCTTTGGCCCATTTTTGATTGGGCCATTTATTTTTCTGGAGTTGAGCTGTAGGAGTTGCTTGTATATTTTTGAGATTAGTTGTTTGTCAGTTGCTTCATTTGCTATTATTTTCTCCCAGTCTGAGGCTGCCTTTTCACCTTGCTAATAGTTTCCTTTGTTGTGCAGAAGCTTTTAAGTTTAATTAGGTCCCAATTGTTTATTTTTGCTTTTATTTCCAATATTCTGGGAGGTGGGTCATAGAGGATCCTGCTGTGATGTATGTCGGAGAGTGTTTTGCCTATGTTTCTCCTCTAGGAGTTTTATAGTTTCTGGTCTTACATTGAGATCTTTAATCCATTTTGAGTTATTTTTGTGTATGGTGTTAGAAAGTGGTCTAGTTCATTCTTTTACAAGTGGTTGACCAGTTTTCCCAGCACCACGTGTTAAGAGGTTGTCTTTAATCCATTGTATATTCTTGCCTCCTTTGTCAAAGATAAGGTGTCCATATGTGTGTGGATTTATCTCTGGGCTTTCTATTTTGTTCCATTGATCAATATTTCTGTCTTTGTGCCAGTACCATACTGTCTTGATAACTGTGGCTTTGTAATAGAGCCTGAAGTCAGGCAGGTTGATTCCTCCAGTTCCATTCTTCTTTCTCAAGATAGCTTTGGCTATTCGAGGTTTTCTGTATTTCCATACAAATTGTGAAATTATTTGTTCTAACTCTGTGAGAATACTGTTGGTAGCTTGATAGGGATTGCATTGAATCTATAAATTGCTTTGGGTCGTATACTCATTTTCACTATATTGATTCTTCCAATCCATGAACATGGTATATTTCTCCATCTATTAGTGTCCTCGTTGATTTCTTTCACCAGTGTTTTTATAGTTTTCTATATATAGGTCTTTGGTTTCTTTAGGGTAGATATATTCCTAAGTATTTTATTTTTTCTGTTGCAATGGTGATGGAATTGTTTCCTTAATTTCTCTTTCAGTTTTCTCATTATTAGTGTATAGAAATGCAAGGGATTTCTGTGTGTTGATTTTATATCCTGCAACTTTACTATAATCATTGATTAGTTCTAGTAATTTTCTGGTGGAGTCTTTAGGGTTTTCTATGTAAAGGATCATGTCATCTGCAACAGTGAGAGTTTTACTTCTTCTTTTCCAATTTGGATTCCTTTTATTTCTTTTTCTGCTCTGATTGCTGTGGCCAAAACTTCCAAAACTATGTTGAATAGTATGGGCACCCTTGTCTTGTTCCTGACTTTAGAGGAAATGCTTTCAATTTTTCACCATTGAGGATAATGTTTGCTGTGGGTTTGTCATATATAGCTTTTATTATGTTGAAGTATGTTCCTTCTATTCCTGCTTTCTGGAGAGTTCTTATCGTAAATGGATGTTGAATTTCGTCAAAGGCTTTCTCTGCATCTATTGAGATAATCATATGGTTTTTGTTTTTCAATTTGTTAATGTGGTGTATAACATTGATTGATTTGTGGATATTGAAGAATCCTTGCATCCCTGGTGGTGATTTTTTAGAAGCCACTTCACTGAGGTATGACTGATACAAAAACACTAACTTGACGAGTTAGAGATAAGAATACAGTTCTTGGGGTCACAAAGAGTCAGACACCACTGAGCATGCACGCACATGAAATTATCACCATAATGTATACCATAAACATATCTATCACTCCAAATGTTTCCTTTCACCCTCTTCATTTACTGTTATTTTTGTGTGCAATAAGAACATTTAACACAGATTTATTTGCTTTACCAAATTAAAAAATATACAATACAGTATTGCTAACCATGAGCACTATGCTGTATGATTGATCTGTGATGCCAATTTAAAAAAATAATATGAAAACATAAATAAAAATAAAAAAATAAAACATACTATTCCAAGGAAAACCATAGTCATACATTTCATCTTAATAAGTTAAAAAGGTAATATTATTTCACAAACATTCTTTAGAAGAGCAATAACCTATCTTTTGTGTAATAGATTTTCAAACATTTATCAAAAGCAGTTGCCCAGTGGGTTTTCCTCTCCTCCTCGCTGAATTTTCTGTTGTTTTTGTTTAGTCGCTAAGTTGTATCCAACACTTTGTGGCCCCACGGACTGTAGCCCGCCAGGCTCCTCAGTCCGTGGGATTTCCCAGGCAAGAATATTGCAGTGGGCTGCCATTTCCTTCTCTGGGGGATCTGCCTGACCCATGTGATCAAACCCATGTACCTGTATTGGCAGGAGGATTTTTTACCTCAGAGCTACCAGATAAGCCTCTAATTTTGTCTGCTCTTGCCTTATTTCATCATAGTTTTATTCCACTGTTTGCTTTTTAGTGAACAGATTGTTCAGTGGTTTCTGCCTTATATAAGTAGACTCATACTTAGGTATTCATCTGTGACATGCTCCTTTGCTTCAGTTTTGGATTTTTGAGATTCATTCTTGCTGAGGCATGATATTCCAAGTCATATATTTTCCTAGTGCACATTATCCCAGTGTATACACACACTACCGCTTAGCTATCTGTTCTACTATTGACTAACATTTGTGTTGTTTCCTGTTTCTTTGCTATTCTTACAGTTAGGTTATAAATATGTTTGTCTCCTCATGTACATGTGCATGGTTTCTTTAGGGGATTTAACTAGTAGTGAGACTATGGAGTCACACAATATATAGATTCAAATAAATGCTTTCCAAATTGGTTGTAATAACTGTGACAGCTAACAATCCTACCAGCTGTATATGAGAATCTCTGTTGTTTCAGTTCTTTGCCAACACGTGTTATTTCTCTACTATATTTGTGATGTGACTATAGGCTGTTGAGTTGTAGTGAACCTGGGTTCACATCCAGGTTATAGCATGTGAACTTGAACTAAATCATATCAGCTTGCTGAGTTCTGGTAAAGATTAAATGATGTAATATATTGAAAGATGACTATGCATCTTTACACTTGCAACCATGAATTATTATTGCTATTATTATTAATATCTATTCTTTCTGATAAGCTTTAAGACTCTTGAGAAAATTAAAGATAAAAAGATTCATTCATCTGATGATATTTAGAACAATCCCAACTTCCTTTCTAACAATGTCATTTGATGAATGTATACACAATATGATGCAAACATGTTTTACCCACATTCACCTACACAGGTAGGTGAATACAGGTAAATTGAGGAACAAAGCACTTCTATCAATATATGTGGTGGAGAATATGCTGTTGGTTTGGCTAAAAACAAAAATATTGGGATATGTAGAACTATTTATCTTTCTTATTGAATAAACATTTAGCCCAGGAAAATTTCCTTTCTGGATTTCCTTAAAGGCAGACAGGGATAGTTTCCATTCCTGACCATTTTCTGAGGGTATCCGTGATGGATTAAAAATGGCTTCAAGTTGTTTGACACTTTTTGTTTTGAGAGCTCCATTTCTCCTCCTTTTGAATCAAGGCTGGCCTGGAGTGCTTTGATGAACAGAGCACAACAGAAGTGAGGATTCCCATTCTGGGATGAAACTCTAAGAGGTCTGACACTTCTCCTTTTGCTCCAGGAGTCCTGTTGTCAACCATTAAATAAGAATCCTGCTGGAAAAAACATGTGGAGAGGTCCTGAGGTTATATAGTGGGGCAGAGGAGCTGAACTAGACCCAGCCATCTGCAGCATTGCTAAGATATTGGGCTAGTGAAGGAAGCAGCTCTGACTAGCCTCCAGCCAAGCCCAGCCACTGGCTGGCTAGCATGAGTGACTCACACTCACACAAGTGAATAGCACATGCGACTGGATGCCACATGGGGCAGAAGAATCACCTAGCCCAGCCCTTTCCAAATCATAAAACATAACTTTAAAAGGTGCTGTTTTGAGCTACTGGGTGTTGAGGTAATTTGTTACACGGCAGTAATTAAGTGGAAGAGTACATTTTTAAGGACGGTGCAGTGGAATGATGCATTATTGTTTCTAGCCATCCTGTGTTCTTATGTCTGATTCTAGAAATGGAGATTCTTTGTATATGTCAAAGTGAAGCAAGTAAGTGAGTGAAAGTAGCTCAGTCATGTCTGACTCTTTGCTACCCCATGGACTATACAGTCCATGGAATTCTCCAGGCCAGAATACTGGAGTGGGTACCTGTTCCCTTCTCCAGGGGATCTTCCCAACCCAGGGATCAAACCCAGGTCTCCCACATTGCAGGTGGATTCTCTACCAGCTGAGCCACAAGGGAAGCCCAAGAATACTGGAGAGGGTAGCCTATCCTTTCTCCAGCAGATCTTCCCGACCCAGGAATCAAACCGGTGTCTCCTGCATTGCAGGCAGTTTCTTTAGCAACTGAGCTATCAGGGAAGCCCAAAGCCCAAAATGTGTCGAAGACCAACATTTACTCTGAACAGTGACTCATGAGTTTTCATCAGATCTCAAAAAACTAAGAATTGCAGTATTTGGCAGCACGGTAATTTGTCTAACTCATTGTCTGAAGTAGTACCAATGGATAGATTGTAAAAACTTGGGTGACTTCCATGGTGTCAGTCTCAAATGTTTAGAATTTTTCTCTCAGAAATCCACTTTAATTGAATTATATATTATTATTTGGTAGTTAGACCCTGTGTAAGTTAGCATCTTCATGTTCTTAGATAAAACATTCTTATATTCTTATTTTATTGGAATTAAATTACATCTTTAAGTGGCATATTCTGGTTCTGGCATTCTAGGATGTAGTGGGAAAGTCCCTACTATACTATTTATAACTCTATGAATTTACAACCTTCAAGTCTCTGGTTTTGTCATCTTTGGTCTCTTGTTTTCATACATTTCCCTTGAGGTCTAATAAAATAATTAATTACTCTTCTCTGTATTTTTAAATTTCTAATTGTATTTTTTGGCAATTAGTATACAGGATAATGGCTTCCCTGATGGCTCAATGAGTAAAGAATCTGCCTGCAATGCAGGAGACACAGAAGACATGGGTTTGATCCCTGGGTCGGGAAGATCCCTTGAAGAAGGAAATGGCAACCCACTCCAGTACTCTTGCTTGGGCAATACCATGGACAGAGAAGGCTGGCAGGCACATATAGGGTGGAATAAATTTCCTCTTCTGTACTCTATCTGATCCTAGCAGTTTGTTGGCTTTATGATTCAGAGCAGCTCGCTGGGATGTTGTCCTGAAAATTTGCCCTCTCTGTGATTATAGGCATCCTGCATATGATTTCTCATTGGCAGGAGTCCTATAAATTCATCTAACCTTTTCTTTTCCCTCTCCCCAGCATATTGAACACTACCTCTGAAACCCTTAGTTTCTACCTGGGGTCCTAGTTCAAATAGCACAGAACCAAATTAGCTCAGAATCACAAGCCTGTACCCACTAGACTTTGGGCAACACCTCTGCCCAGTGATACCTGCTAAACTTATCATCCAATCAGACCAAATTATCCAGAGAGGCCCTTGGCATAGAAAGGATGAGCACCCTTGGTGATTCTGCTATACCACATCCCTTTGACTTTAAGGATGTGTTTTCAGCTTTTCTTCATGCCCTTATGGACCATGTAGCATAGTACAGGATGACTCCAGGCCAAGACTTTTTCCCAGTAAATGTAAAAACAAAACAAAACAAAAACCAAAACCCTCTTTATTATGGAAATATTCAAAAATACACAAAATAAAGAAAATAGAATAGTAAATCCCCTGTACATATCTCTCGGCTTCAGCAATTATCAGTACATGTCTGATCTTGTTTCATCTATATTCCTAACCATTCTCACCTCTTCTCACCCTGCTGGATTATTTTAAAGCAAATTCCAGATCTCATATCACTCCATCATAAATTTCTTTAGTATTTACCTCCAAAATATAAAGAATTTTAAAAACCATAATACTGTTATCATACCTACAATAGTTTTCCGTAATTTCAGGAAACAATGTATCCCAGGAAAATAACTTGAGCTTATATAATATTATTAATGTAGGTTGAATTGCTTTTCTTAAGATGCATTGCCTATCCTTGTTCACACAGTGTAAAACCTTCCAACAGTTCATCTTCATTCACTTGGAATGCACTACTGAAAGATATTTAAGGATAATCTACAAACTTTGATCCTATGCACTCACCTTCTTTATATCATATTAGCATTCTAAGATTGATTTGAGTAGTAACCTCTCATGGAAGAAATCCTGTTGCTGAAAACGTCTCCATCCAGGGAAAGAGATGCCTAGTATTTACCCCTTTGTTTCCCGTCTTTTTGAAGCCAATTCCCCATCCACATAAAAATATCACTTTTAGCTCCTGTTTTCAAAAATGAAAAGAATCTATTATCAAAAGGGTTTTTAAAAAGCTTTGTTGAGGTATAATTTCCATACAAGAAAATGCACTTAAGTAGATAATTCACTGAATTTTAAAATACACATTCAATCATGTAACAGACACAACAATCAAGCTATAGAACAATTACATCGTCCCTAGAAGTTCCCATATGTCTCCACCAATACTCTATGGATTGGGCCATGCCAATGACCAAACTGCTTTCTATCACTATGTGCTCAGTTGCTTCAGTCATGTCCAGCTCTCTGTGACCCTATGGACTGTAACCTGCCAGGCTCCTCTGTCCATGCGATTCTTCAGGCAAGAAAACTGGAATGGGTGGCCGTGCTCTCCTTCAGGGGATTTGATCTTCTGGACCCAGGAATTGAACCCACATGTCCTACATCTTTTGCATTGCAAGTAGATTCTTTATTGCTGAGCCACCAGGGAAGCCCACTTAATGTAGGAAAATAATTAAATAACTGGTGATATATATATATTTGATGAAATATTATGTAATGATTAAATTTTTAAGTTTTAGAAGACTATATGACCACAGGATAAATAATTTAAAATCCAAAATCATTTCCTAGTAAGATTGAGCCAAGTTAACATCTACCAGCAAGAGTTTGAATATAATCAGAATGTAATCATCCAACTTAACTGCTGTTGAATGAGTACTTTAAAAAAACAGAATGTGGTTTTATCCTGTGTATGCGTGTGTGTGTGCGCACAGTAGGGAATTACATAATAAAGCCAGAACCAGTTTAGGTGGCAAATGTGGTATCTCATTTTAAATTGCAATTCTTTGATCACTCCATTTCAATCCCAAATTTCATTACAGTTTTCATTCCAATCCCAAAGAAAGGCAATGCCAAAGAATTTTGAAACTACCACACAGTTGCACTCATCTCATATGCAAGCAAAGTAATGCTCAAAATTCTCCAAGCCGGGCTTTAACAGTATGTGAACCATGAATTTCCAGATGTTCAAGCTGGATTTAGAAAAGGCAGAGGAACCAGAGATCAAATTGCCAACATCTGCTGGATCATCGAGAAAGCAAGAGAGTTCCAGAAAAACATCTATTTCTGTTTTATTGACTATGCCAAAACCTTTGACTGTGTGGATCACAATAAACTGTGGAAAATTCTGAAAGAGATGGGAATACCGGACCACCTGACCTGCCTCCTGAGAAATCTGCATGCAGGTCAGGAAGCAACAGTTAGAACTGGACATGGAACAACAGACTAGTGCCAAATTGGGAAAGGAGTACGTCAAGGCTCTATATTGTCACCCTGCTTGTTTAACTTCTATGCAGAGTACATCTTGCGAAATGCCGGGCTGGATGAAGCACAAGCTGGGATCAAGATTGCTGGGAAAAATATTAATAACCTCAGATATGCAGATGATACCACCCTTATGGCAGAAAGCAAAGAAGAACTAAAGAGCCTCTTGATTAAAGTGAAAGAGGAGAGTTAAAAAGTTGGCTTGAAGCTCAACATCAGAAAACAAAGATCATGGCATCTGGTCCCATCACTTCATGGCAAATAGATGGAGAAACAATGGAAACAGTCATAGACTTTATTTTTTTTGGGGGGAGCTCCAAAATCAATGCAGATGGTGACTGAAGCCATGAAATTAAAAGATGCTTGTTCCTTTGAAGAAAAGCCATGACTAACCTAGAGAGCATGTTAAAAAGCAGAGACATTACTTTGCCAACAAATGTCTGTCTAGTCAAAGCTATGGTTTTTCCAGTAGTCAAGTATAGATGTGAGGGTTGGACTATCAAGAAAGCTGAGTGCCGAAGAACTGATGCTTTTGAACTGTAGTGTTGGAGAAAACTCTTGAGAGTCCCTTGGACTGGAAGGGGATCAAACCAGTCAATCCTAAAGGAAATCAGTCCTGAGTATTCATTGGAAGGACTGATGCTGAAGCTGAAACTCCAATACTTTGGCCACCTGATGTGAAGAACTGACTCATTTGAAAAGACCCTGATGCTGGGCAAGATTGAAGGCAGGAGGAGAAGGGGATGACAGAGGATGTGATGGTAAGATGCCATCACCGACTTGATGGACATGAGTTTGAGGAAACTCTGGGAGGTGGTGATGGACAAGTAAGCCTGGCGTGCTGCAGTCCATGGGGTAGCAAAGAGTTGGACATGACTGAGTGACTAAATTGAACTGAACTGAACTGACAATGTTTTTGTTTATCTGTTTGGCTATTTGTGTATTTTTTTGTGAACTGTTTTTCTTTTTAAAACAAATTTGGATAAATTCTACAACTTTGATCTGTCAAGAAGGCACCTGGTTAGTGAGGTTTCTGTTCTTTTATTGAGAAATCTTATTTATTGTGCTACAATGTAGTTTGTGAAAGATGCTTTAAATATTTAAAATATTCTTTAGGTTTACTTGGAAAGTCAGTAACTTAACAATACTTTAGATTGGAAAAAGCTCACACCAAACTAATTTGAGCAGTAAATATTCATCCTTCTTTTCCCTTGTTCTTTGCTGTTTGAAAAGCTTATTTTTAGAAAGGACATAACTTGTTATGTTGTTGATTTTGCTGATTGTTTTAGAGATTTTAAAATATGCATTTCTTGCCTATTTGAGCACTAGATTTTCAACTGCTCTACTCTTCTTGTTTTTTGAAAGTGTCTGCTCTGACAATTTTTAATATTAAATTTTAATTTGAGGGAATTCTCTGGCCGTCCAGTGGTTAGGATTCTGAGCTTTCACTGCCAGGTCCCGGGTTCAATCCTTGGTCGGGGAACTATGATCCCACAAGTCGAGTGGTGTGGCCAATAATAATAATATTATTTTTAGTTTGAGAAATAAAAAATAAAACTAATATGCTAGTGCCAAAAGAAAATTGTTAAATGTACAGCTAAGAAATGGAAAGCACTCACCATCTGTCACTGAATTCCTTCTCTAAAATACAATGAGAAGATGTAGAAACATACTATATCATTGCATTCAAGCAAACATAGAGTTGGCGTTAGTGTGACACATTTATATGACATGAGAGATGGTTTACGGGGAGAAGGATGTTGGCACCGAAGAAAAGAAAGGACAAAGTAGGACCAAATCATGGAAACCATAGGTGCCATTCTGGGGAGTTTGAAGTTCTTTCTGTAGGTAATTGGTACAAATGAAGAATATGAATTTAGAAAAGTGATGTAATGAGGTAGTTTCCTGGTGGTCCAGAGGTTAGAGCTCTGCATTTCCACTGCAGAGGGCCCAGGTTCGATCCCTGGGTGGGGAACTGAGATCCCACACGTGGCACTGATGTAATGAGAATAACATAAAAAATATTTCTTTTGGTACTCTTGAGTCTATATGTTCATAGTCAGGCTATGAAGGTTTATGTCTTAGTCCTGGAGATGCTGCCTTTTCTCTCCAGATCACTTGTGTTTGCTCCAGTGAGTTTGACCAAAGCAAAGAGAATGATTCCCATCACCACTCACGTAAGCAAAAGGAGATTTAATGCTTTTAACAGGAAGGATGTCTGAGGCTTCCCTGGTGGCTCAGTGGATAAGAATCTGCCTACGAATTCAGGAGACACGGGTTCAATCTCTGGTCTGGGAAGATCCCGCATACCAGGGAGCAGCTAAGCTCATGTGCCACAACTATCAAGTCTGTTTTCTAGAGCCTGGGAGCTTCAACTGCAAACTACTGAAGCCCACGTGCCCTAGAACTCATGCTCTGCAACAAGAGAAGCCACCGCAAGACGCCTGTGCGTTCAGCTGGAGCGTAGCCCCCACTCCCCGGAACTAGAGAAAAGCCTGCACAGCCTAAATAAATAAGTGAATGAATAAATAAAACTAACCCATTCCAGTATTCTTGCCTGGGAAATCCCCTGGACAGAGGAGCCTGGTGGATTACACTCCATGGGGTCACAAGAGTTGGACACAACTTAGTGACTAACAAACAACACAGACCAAAAAAAACCAAACAAACAAAACCAGAAAGAATATGTGTTACAGCCAAAAATATTACCAAGGCCAGCAAAGATGAGTTCTGTTTGAGGTGGCTTCAGTGGGCTGTCCATGTCCACGGAAGTGTCCGCTTTATCACTGTAGTTCTGCCATCACTGGATGGTCCTTGATGGATGGGCATCCATTCTCAACGTCCATCCAAGGATGGACATGGAAGTGCTCCTCTGATGGTGTGATGGCAAGAACCCTATACACCCTTTACTCTAGTGATGCAGTTTCTTTGGATCACCAAAAACCAGCTTCAGTAGGACTAGAAGACTCTCACTTTAAATAATGAGAGAATTCAACCATATGTCTAGTTGTCCCTTGAAAGGTAAAGGGGGAGGACTCCTGAAGCCCATTCGTGGTTGTCATCTAGTCAGCAGAGAAAGGCCTAAGATGAGCCTCCCTTTGCTGTGCTGATTAGCAACTCTTCTGAGAGAAAGGAGATAGTCAAAAATAAAGACTTGGGGGACTGTGGATTCCCCTGCTGTTTGTGTTTGGCTCAGATGTTCCTTTAATATTTCACTGAACTGAGGACCAGGGGCCATTTCCCTGGTTTCAAAAGGACATACTTAAATAAAGTTGGACATACTCCCAGAAAGATAAAAATGTGAGTGTATGTGGATGTTATTCAATCATTTATTTGACAAATATTCATTAAGGGTATACTGTGTTCCGGGTACTGTTTAAGAACTGCAGCTTTAACAAAACAAAAATCACTGCTTTATTAAAAACCTATATTCCAGGCTCTGTTTTTACTGCAAACTTTGTGTACAACCAGCAGTATATAGGATTGTAAAGAGTGGGTCACGGGTGAATGTGTTAGACTTGCTCTGGGTTATTGGCAGGTGCAAAGGCAAAACAGTTCTGGAAAAGAAGTTCCCCTCCCACTTGATTAGTGGCAATGGCAGCTCCATGTCACACCCGCTTGAGTTACCTGCAGCCCTACGACCTAAGATCTGTCTGCCATTCCCTACAGTAGATCAGGCTTCGCAGTGTGGGCATGACCATTTGTGGGAAACACTGATCTTACTTCCATCCCAAATTTGATGGCTAAGTTCCCCTCTGTGGTCTGGGAAATTCCTTTTCACTGAGGGATGGGGACCATGGAGAGGACCAGAATGAAGAGGGGGTTAGGGACAGCCTGATAGACAATAGAATGGGAGCAGAGAAAAGTGCATCCAGGGATGGTTTTGTTTTGTTTGATGAAGGGAAGAATTTGAGAGAGAGGATATACTAATAGCTTTCACCTCTTGTACAGAATGTAGAAGCAGAAATTATGTTTGCTTTCACAGGCCGAATAAACAATATGATTTATTATATACTTTTTAAGTGAAATAAACTTTATATTATTTTCCAAGTCACAAATTCACACACTTAAATCACTTCATACATATATATACACATATTAATTGAAGTACAGTTGATTTACAGTGTTGTGCTAATCTCTGCTTTACAGCAAAGTCACTCAGTTACACACACATATAATTTCTTTTTAAAATGTTCTTTTCCATTATGGTTTACCCCGGGTGATTGGATATCATTCCTTGTGCTATACAATAGGATCTTATTGTTTATCCATCCTAAATGTCATAGTTTGCATCTGCTAACCTCAAACTCCCAGTCCATCCCTCTCCCTCCCCTCCTCCCCTTTGGCAACCACAGTCTGTTCTGTTTGTTTCTGTTTTGTAGATAGGTTCGTTTGTGCCATATTTTAGATTTCCCACATAAGTGATATCATCCGGTATTTGTCTTTCTCTTTCTGACTTACTTCACTTAGTGTGATAATCTCTAGTTGCATCCATGTGGCTGCAAATGACATTATTTTGCAGCTGAGTAGTATTTATGACTGAGTAGTATTCCATTGTATAGATGTGCCACATCTTCTTTATCCATTCATCTGTTGATGGACATTTGGGTTGTTTCTATGTCTGGGCTACTTCATATATTTTTCTAGTGGATATTTACTTATTTATGTATTTTTGGCTATGCTGAGTCTTTGTTGCTGTGCTCAAGCTTTCTCTAGTTGAATGGGCTTCTCATTGTGGAGGCTTCTCTTGTTGCAGAGCACAGGCTGTATGGTGCATGGGCTTCAACAGTTGTGGCACACCGCTCAGTAGTCATGGCACATGGGCTTAGTTGCCTCGTGGTATGTGGAATCTTCCTGGACCAGAGATGGAACCCATGTCTCCTGTATTGGCAGGTGGATTCTTAACCACTGGACCACCAGGGAAGTCCTACTTCATGTATTTTTCAAAATTACAGTGATTCAAGAAAGCTTCCAAATTGTTATGTGGGGAGTATTAAGCGCTGTATCAGAAAACAATAAAGAATGGAAACAATTCAAATTGGGTTTCATGTTCTAAAATAAAACCAATATCAATTAGAGATGAAAATTCATGCAGTTGGTTTTAAATGGTAATAGAGTATATAGACTCTCGATTGCTTTCCATAAATTTGAGTGAAAAAAGACATTCCATTTATTTTCAACTAGTCTGGAATCAGTCCTTACAACATTCTTACCTTGCTCAACCTGTGGGACAATTCATCAGCTTCCACTCCTGGTCGCTGACTCTCTCTATTTTAGACTTTTCTGCCTGCTGCTGCTGCTGCTGCTAAGTCGTTTCAGTCGTGTCCGACTCTGTGTGACCCCAGAGATGGCAGCCCACCAGGCTCCCCCATCCCTGGGATTCTCCAGGCAAGAACACTGGAGTGGGTCACCATTTCCTTCTCCAGTGTGTGAAAGTGAAAAGTGAAAGGGAAATTGCTCAGTCGTGTCCGACTCTTAGTGACCCCATGGACTGTAGCCTACCAGGCTCCACCGTCCCTGGGATTCTCCAGGCAAGAACACTGGAGTGGGTTGCCATTTCCTTCTCCAATGTATGAAAGTGAAAAGTGAAAGTGAAGTCGCTCAGTCATGTCCGTGCCTTCTCCGAGACTTGTGCCTACTGTATCACAATTTTGTGCCTCTTCTTATATAAATGGTATATGACTTGACTGGGCTGTTAGCATGTGTGGGGGAGGTTTTGCCTAAAGTATTTTAATCAGCATGAATTCTGTAATTAGTACAGTTCTCAGCATTTGCCTCTGCACACACACATCAGTACTTCCCAAACCCTGGTATACGTTGAATCTCCTGATGATCTTTAAGTATACTGATGCTTGGTTCCTACTCGTATATGTTTCAGTTTAATGGTATTGGGATGCAACCTGGACACTGGGATTTAAAAAACTCCCCCAGTGCTCCTCATGTACAGTGCCCAAGATTTGGGCACCACTGTACTAGACTATTATTTAAGGACTCTGAGTGGAAGCCACTCTCTGAGTAAAAAGGAAAGAGCTTTAACCCATGCAAATCATTGAGACAAAGAGTATATGACTATTAAACTGCTCAGTTGCGTTTAAAGGCAAGTGGTAAGAAATGGTCCGATGACATCATTGAAATAATTTTTGCTACATTTTTTTCCCAGTTCTTAATTTTATTTCATATCACTATTCTTAGCTCCAGGCTCAATGCTTTCTCTTACTTTCTGACATTAATATCTTTTACATATTTTTGTAACTTTCTCTTTTCACTCTGTCATTTCTTAGCAAGTCTTGTATATTTCATTTCTTGCTGTTTTTTTTTTTTTGATGAATGAATCCCTGAAGGCTCCTATTTATATGCTTTGCTAGAGGCACTGTTCACGGGTTTCTTGTGTTCCCAATTTGAACATTACCTGAAACTAGGCAATGTCAGCCAGCAGTGAGGAAAGGCAGTCTTGCCTGGATACCCAGCCCAAATCTGCACTGACCTGTTTTTCGCTGACGTCATTGGAAACTAGTCTCTAATTTGTTTTCCATTATCATTCCAAGATCTCCTGCATTTCTCTGCTGCTGCTCCTCCTTGCCATTTGTTGCTTTCCAGGCTTCTCTATTACTGAATAACTATGCAAAAAAGAATTTCCCCAGAGGTATTAGATTGAATTTTTTCAAGATTAAAAAAAAAAGTCCTTCTTTATTAATGAACTGTATGGAGAGTTTGTGTCTGGGTTGACCTGTTTTTGTAGTCCCGCCTATTGATTTGCCAAGATACTGTTTGAAATATGACCTAATATGCCTTGAACTTCCTTTTGTAAGCTATTAATATATTAAATAACGTCAGAACCAGAGCAACAATAGCCCACATCACAATTGCCTTAAATGGATAGGCTTAGGACTTTTTCTTTTTCCACACACAGTTCTACCTAATACCTCCATTTCCTTTACTCACTATTTCTGATTATAAAATAATATGTGATAAGAAAAATTTGAAATTGCAGAATAATATTTTTACATTGAGAGGAAAATCACCTATAATTATACTGACATAATCACTGTGAATACTTTGGTATATTTCTGCTTAGTCTTTTTTTATACATATTTTTTCAAGTTTTTATGATAGAAATGTTAAACATACAGGAAAAAAAGGAAAAAAGAAAGGCTGACACGTAAACCCACCACCTAGATTCAATGATTATTAGAATTATTAGAATTTTCCATAAATAATTCCTTTTCTGTCTCTTTTGGCTCTGTCTCTCTGGAACTCTCTCCATCTCTCTCTATTTCTGTTGCTCTTTTAGAAGAGTAAGCCATGCTTCTTTACTTCCCCAAATATAAAAACATTCTCTTCTGTAACAAGAATAACATCATCAAAATTAAAAATAGCTTCCATATAGTCTAATACCCAATTTGTATTTAAAATGTCCTCAATTTCCCCTGGATGGGGGTTTTAATTACTTGGTTTTCCAAAGGTGGCCATTGGGTTATGTTTCTTTAGTTTCTTTTGATGACATCATCGTTTGATGAGAACCAGTCTTGCAGAATGTCTCACATTTTGGTGGGTGATGCTTCTTCCAGGTAATATTTCAACTTGTTCTGTTCCCTGTGCTTTCTACAGACAGGAAGTTAGATCTGAGGCTGTGGCTAACATTTTTGCAAGACTCTTTCACAGGTGATTCTGTGTAGCTTATGTTAGTTCATGTCAAGAGACATAAAATATCAAATTGTCTCACTAGGAGCCGTGCTGTTTGATTTCCTAATTAAAGTGATGCAGTCACATCCTTCCATTTTTTTTCTCTTTGTGATCCGCAAGTAATCTATGGTGTGAAATTTTGGCACTTTCAAATAGGATCCAATCCCTCATCATCTTTTCACCTAATGTTGTTAGCATCCACTGAGATTTTTGCCTGAGTTAATTATTTCACTGGGGATTTCAAAATGGTGATTTTTCTAATTCTATTCTTTCTATATGTATTAGCTAGAGTTGGTCTCTATAAAAGAACTTTCCCTCATACATTTTTTCCCTCTTAAAATGATAGGCTAAGTGCCTAATGATTTTCTCTTTTTACTAAATTTCAGAATAAGTGTTTCATAGTTTTTTTAAGGTACAAAGTTAAGATCATAAGGCGTATAGTTTCTGTATTTCTTTTTAGTTAGTGTACTAGTATACTAGGGACTTCCCAGCTGGCACTAGTGGTAAAGAACCTACTTGCCAATGCAGGGGACATAAAAAGAGACAGGGGGGATTCAACCCCTGAGTTGGGAAGATCCCCTGGAGGAGGAAATGGCACCCCACTCCAGTATTCTTGCCTGGAGAACCCATGGACAGAGGAACCTGATAGGTATAGTCCATAGGGTTGCAAAGACTGAGTCACAACTGAAGTAACTCAGCACGCATGCACACACTAGTATACTAGTAGCATTTTCTCATAATGATTTGTAAACATCTCCTCTAATGGCTATATATAATGGTATAATTTTTCTGTGTAGTTGAATCAAAATTCTCTTAAATGTTTAGACTGCTTCCAGTTATTCAATGGTGAGGAATAATATTTTGGAACATCCTGTGCCTGAAGTTTTGCTTAAATATTGGGTTGTTTCCTTAGAGGATAGCGTCTGTTTTCTTAAAATCCAAATTAAGCATGTAACTGTACAGTATGCTGGTCAGTGATTGGCTTAAGGATATATAAGGGACTTTAGTTAAATGCTGTGCACCCCGACTTCAGCTCCGCTGCTCATCTAGTGCTGTAGTTTGCTTCATACTACCTTGTATTTCACTTCACTTTTAATGTCTATGTTCTCTTTCTCAATTATCTTATAAATCCTTTGAGGTCAGATACTGTGTCCCATTTCTTTAACATCATGTATCTGTTCTGTTCAGTTCAGTTCAGTCGCTCAGTTGTGTCTGGCTCTTTGCAACCCCATGGACTGCAGCACGCCAGGCCTCCCTGTCCATCACCAACTCCTGGAGTTTACCCAAACACATGTCCACTGAGTTGGTGATGCCATCCAACCATCTCATCCTCTGTTGTCCCCTTCTCCTCCTGCCCTCAATCTTTCCCAGTATCAGGGTCTTTTCCAATGAGTCAGTTCTTCACATCAGGTGGCCAAAGTATTGGAGTTTCAGCTTCAACATCAGTCCTTCCAATGAATACCCAGGACTGATCTCCTTTAGGATGGACTGGTTGGATCTCCTTGCAGTCGAAGGGACTCTCAAAAGTCTTCTCCAACACCACAGTTCAGAAGCATCAATTCTTCAGCACTCAGCTTACTCTATTGTCCAACTCTCACATCCATACATGACTACTGGAAAAACCATAGCTGTAACATCATGCATTATGTTTTACTTAGGCACTGAAGAAATGTTTGTTGATACTGGTGATTTCATGATATTTTGACTTATCGTGGCACATTTAGTAGCTTTAAAGTAACTAGAACCATCTGATTTTGAAGGTTGGTGTCTAATTGAAAGCTCATGCTCAGACTCCAATGAATGGTTTGCTCCAATTGGCTTATCTGGTTTTCAATTATAGGGATATATGGGCTTCCCTGGTGGCTCAGTTGGTAGAGTCTGCCTGCAATGCAGCAGACCCGGGTTTGATCCCTGGGTCAGGGAAGATCCCCTGGAGAAGGAAATGGCAACCCACTCCAGTATTCTTGCCTAGAGAATCCCATGGACAGAGGAGCCTGGCGGGCTACAGTCCATGGGATCACAAGTGTCGAACACGACTGAGGGACTAAACCTAAACTTTGGTCTATTTCTCCTATTACAAAGCTCCATCATTTTGTGTATGAAGTCTGGGATTGGCAAGGGTGCTGCTAATGTGTTTCCTAAATCACTCCCATGCCCAGAAAAATATATTGTTAACCTTGGTGGAAATGATATTTTTATTTTAATGTAAAACCTACTGCATCATCTGTGGTGTGCTGCTGAGAGGTCCTAGGTGTGGACCAGTTAGTGAGTCATCTGGTTGGATGTCCCTCTGGCTGGTGTGGCACTATCTTCTCGAAGATTTTATTGACAGATGAGTCTACCTAAAAGTGGTGAACATTTGTCTTGGGACATTTATGTTTATTACCTGAGCATGCAGGCATGCTCAGTGATGTCTGACTCTTTGCAACTCCATGAACTATGGCTCACCAAGCTCGTCTCACCAAAATCCTCATGGGGGTTTTCTAGGCAGGAATACTGGAGTGAGTTGCCATTTTCTACTCCAGGAGATCTTCCCAACTCAGGGGAGGAACTCGAGTCTCTTTCGTCTCGTGCATTGGCAGGCAGATTCTTTACCACTAGCGCCATCTGGGAAGCCCTTACTGTTACCTGCAGTGGTTGTTATTTATTTGGTCTTGCTAGATGTCAGTGATGGCTCTCAAACTACCTCTTTTTAATGGCTTATTTTCATGAATGACAGATTTATTGTCATTCATGAAAGAATGTATTGTTGTTGTTCAGTCGCTCAGTTGTGTCTCTTTGCTACCCCATGCACTGGAGCACGCCAGGCTTCCCTGTCCTGCACCATCTCCTGGAGTTTGCTCAAACTCATATCCATTGAGTCGGTGATACCATCCATCCATTTGATTCTCTGTCTTCCCTTTCTCTTCCTGCCTTCAATATTTCCCAGCATCAGGTCTTTTCTAATGAGTCAGCTCTTCACATAAGGTGGCCAAAGTATTGGAGCTTCAGCAAAACTTGTTCTTTGAGGATTCTTTGGTTTTTATTTCAATAACATTAAAGCTGATATTTGATTCAATATTATTACTTATAATCTATTAGACAGTCTTTCTTGGCTGTATTTCACATATATTCTTTTTTTTTTAATCACATTAAAATTTTTTGTTTGTTTGTTTGAAACATTTAATCTTCAGGATGTTTAGATCTGGAAGTATGGTGTCTATTAGACTAATATGGGTAGATGAACAGAATTATTCTTCTCTGTGAACAAACTATATCTTTGTTACATAGACCACAGAATAAGCTTTGAAATGCATGATTACATTTTATGTTTTCATTGTTTTGAAATGGGAGAGAATTTCTTTAATAGACTTCTCTATATCAAGGACAGTAATCATGTCTTCTTAATAAAATCAGATCTCCAGAGCCCAGGATATTGCCTAGTAGGTGCTTAATAAGTTTTTCTTGAATCAAAGAATTAATTTTTCTCAATTACTGTTACTGGGGCCTAATAAAAGAACAAATAGAGTAGTTCCATTAGTTTCTGAATAACATAAAACCCTTTGCTGTTCTTAGATGATAGTTAATGCTTCCTTACAGCTTGAAAAAAAGAAAGAAGTACTTTAATCTTTGTCTTTTGGGCCAACAAAGTAGACATTGTCATTTTTCTTTACAAGGTGTTTTTCACATAACACACATACACATACACACACATCATGGAAAAACATGTAAAAAGAAATTGGACTTCAGTATTTTCAGTGCCGTATAAGCATTAGTCCCATTCACTGTCATCAGTTCAGTTCAGTTCAGTAGCTCAGTCGTGTCCGACTCTTTGTGACCCCATGAATCTCAGCACGCCAGGCCTCCCTGTCCATCACCAACTCCCGGAGTTCACTCAAACTCATGTCCATTGAGTCGGTGATGCCATCCAGCCATCTCATCCTCTGTCGTCCCCTTCTCCTCCTGCCCCCAATCCCTCCCAGCATCAGAGTCTTTTCCAATGAGTCAACTCTTCACATGAGGTGGCCAAAGTATTGGATAACACCCCTACAAAATAAGTATTTTTATCTTCTGCATGCTGCTGCTGCTGCTAAGTCGCTTCAGTCGTGTCCAACTCTGTGCGACCCCAGAGACGGCAGCCCACCAGGCTGCCCCGTCCCTGGGATTCTCCAGGCAAGAACACTGGAGTGGGTTGCCATTTCCTTCTCCAATGCAGGAAAGTGAAAAGTGAAAGTGAAGTCGCTCAGTCGTGTCGGACTCTTCTCGACCCCATGGACTGCAGCCTACCAGGCTCCTCCGTCCATGGGATTTTCCAGGCAAGAGTTCTGGAGTGGGGTGCCACTGCCTTCTCCGTATCTTCTGCATATAGGTTGCTAAATTGGTACCATGTTTGCAGTGAATGTGTTGAATCATTAGTGTCATAGAGTTTCTTATTCTTCTCTTAGGTAAGCAGAATCTATCTGTACTTTTGATGGAATACTGTTTTCCATTATTATTAATTGCAGTTAGTTCAAAACAATTTCTTAATTATGGGAAAATATCAAACAGATTTTTAACACAGAGACTAGAAGGTAACTGAAGTATCCTCTGATGGACAAAGGTTTAATTAGCAAAAGAAAAAAAAAGTGAAATAAAAGAGACTAACCACTACACAGAAATCCTTGCTGTGTTTATACTTATCACCAACCATCCTATTATTGTCAAACCCATTTGAAATTCCCCAGTTCATGACCTAGAGCTCTTACTTTTGTTCTCCTTCTCTAGTTACCCTAAGAGTCAGACCTTCCTTCACACATGGTCCTGTCTGCCTTCTTAAACCCAGAGGTTGCTCTGGGACTGTGTCTTTCATCCATTTCACAAGGTTCATCTGTTCCTTAATTTCTAATACCCCATTTATCCCCAGAAGACTGACTCTATATATACCTAAATGTACACCTGCATAGCCATCTCTTTTTACCCCATTTCAGAATCCCTATCTTATCCATAAACTGGCTTGAGGAAAGGTTGTACCACCGATTTTTCGAGGGAAATCATACAGGTTGAACAGATGTTTGAAGTGTTAGGGGAGTGTTTAGATTTTGTTTCCTTCTAGGATTTTTTTTCCTACCACCAGCCTCCAACCCCAACCTAGAAACTCAAGGTGTATAGGAATCCTGTAGAAACTCCTCCCAGTGCTGATTAAAAACCTTCCCAACCAAGCCACTGTGAACTGATAAAAACACAGAGTATATAAGTGAAGGGTGTGTATGTGGCAGAGAGAATGTGACCAAGGTAAGGTGTATGCTTCATTATGAAGGCAAATTTTATTTCTCCTGAATTATACTCTTTCCATTGCCTTCTTTAGTTACTTCATGCTTCCTGGAGCACTTGAGTCAAGGCAGAAACCATAATGACTCTACAATTTTATGGTCTCTCTATTACTTATTTCTTTAATCTCCGTGATGTAGTTAATATCAATCACATCATATAGTTGAAAAATGTGGAATACAAACAACTGATTGATAGCGTCAGGAACTGGTGGAACTGTAATTTAATCCAAGACTTTGACTCCACCTCTGTGCTTCCTTTACTAGACCAGTAGCGTGACGGCAATAGCACAATATATGGAAAGTGACAAAAATGTATATAAGGGAAAAAGACCATATTTAGGATTGAAAAAAATTAGCAACATTACGTACAGAGTCATTATTGGGGTAGAAAATTGTAGAGAAATAGAATGCCAAACTTTCTTCTAGCTCACTAGATTGGTACGTGTCAGCCCTATAAAAAGCTGTGCTTCACTGATTTCAGAAATGACAACTATAGCAATCATAAGAATGGAGGCCCATAAAATTCACGGGAAGTACCTAAAGGAAATTTAAATGAAAAACATTTAAAAATAAAAACAATAGATCTGTGTTAAGGAAAACACGTCTCAAAGAATCGAAGTGAGGAAAATTAAAAACTCCAATCTTAGTTGTGGCAATAACGAGTGAGTAGCGAAAATATGAATCTCTTTTCATTACAGTATAACTGCCAATCAACCAAAGAGAGTAACAGCCCATGGTGCCGAGGACCATTAAGCATGACGAGGGGTTATATACAGTGATGCTCTGTATTATAAAAAGATTTTCTCTGTAGATTCCAAAGCACACTCTTCATTTAGTGTAGAAAACATTTCAATATTGAAAAAAAATCTCTGTTACAATTAAAATAAATCTGTTTGGGCTTTTCCCCTAGAAGTAAGTCCAGTCTAATTCCTATGTAATATATAGTAGTCAGTCCATCTTTCATGTTAGAAGTAAAAGAGAAAAATGACAGGGGAAAAAAGTCTCTGTCCAGTCTTGATTATTGGAAATGCATTCTATGTCAATTTAGAAAAACCTTTCTTTGCCTATAAATAGTGTATCTAGCTACAGACATTAAAAAGATGGATTTCTCTCAGGTTTGATAACCATATGCTTATCTAACCTTGTCTTAATTTTTTAAAAAAGAGTTATTTCTTTATTTTGACTGTGCTGAGTCTTCACTGCTGCGCGTAGGCTTTCTCTGGTTGCAGTGGGCAGGGGCTACTCATTGTTGCAGTGTGCAGGCTTCTCATTCCCGTGGCTTCTCTTGTTGCAGAGCACAGGCTCTAGGGTGCGAGCTCAGTATTCCTGGCGCACAGGCTTAGTTACCCTGAGGCATGTGGGATCTTCCCAGATCAGGAATCAAACCTGTGTCCCCTGCATTGGCAGGCGGATTCTTAACCAGGGAAACTCTAATGTTACCTTAATATTTTTAAGAAAAAATATATTAATACAACAGTATAAAGGCAAGAAAATTCATCCATAATTCCTCTGCCCACTTTTAACATGTTGGTATATTTCTTATCTGATCTGAGAATGCTAAATGGAATAGGTTATGCTTCAGGAGGATATTTTCATAGGAATGGCACTCGATTATAAGAAAATGGGAAATCAAAACTTGAAAAAAGTTAAAGTACCAATTATTTGTAATTATGCAATTATTCAAGCAGGAGATTGTTCTCTTTCAATGCTCATGGACTCTAAGTGTTGAAAGGTACCCAAGAGGCCAGAATACATGGATCACTTCAATAGGTGGTGTTGAGCCTTTGACAGAACATGATTTAATAATTGGCTTGGATCATTCTGACAACTCTGCTTTTTAAATCATTTTACTGATTAAAGATTTTGTAGTTCACTTCAAAGTTATAAAAATATTTATTACAGAGCAGTGGTTGCAAAACATACATACTCATCAGAATCACCTGGGAAGGCTTACCAAAACACAGATTTCCCAGTTTCTGATTCAGTATGTCTGGGGTGGGGCTTGAAACTTTGTATTTCTAGCCAGTCCCCACCTCTGGTGATGATGGTGCTCCTGGCCCAGGGAACCACACTTTGAGAACCACTGATACAGAGACTACTCACATGAACACAGCTTAGAAGAGGCAATTTTCCCTTAACATTGCAAAATAGAGTGTCATCCTTTACAATTTATCATCTTCCATTTAATTGGACACAACTAAGCACATTTAGGATATCTCACACCACAGTGATGAGCTCTAGGTTTTATTTAGGGATTTGAAATAGCTCAACTGGAATTCCATCACCTCCACTAGCTTTGTTCATAGTGACTGACTGACTTCACATTCCAGCATGTCTGGCTCTAGGTGAGTGATCACACCATCGTGATTATCTGGGTCATGAAGATCTTTTTTGTACAGTTCTGTGTCTTCTTGCCACCCCTTCTTAATATCTTCTGCTTCTGTTAGGTCCATACCATTTCTGTCCTTTATCGAGCCCATCTTTGCATGAAATGTTCCCTTGGTATCTCTAATTTTCTTGAAGAGATCTCTAGTCTTTCCCACTCTGTTGTTTTCCTCTATTTCTTTGCATTGACCACTGAAGGAGGCTTTCTTATCTCTCTTGCTATTCTTTGGAACTCTCATGTTCTAAATTCCAACAATTTGAGTTTTCCTCTTCACACGCTAAACATTGAGGATCATCTGGCTGTGACATCTGTTACCCCATTGATTGCCAGGGTTGATTGGGCTGATCCAGCTGCCTAACTGTCTTCTTTTTCCCTATCCACTGAAGCAGCATGCTGGTGGAGAGCAATCTTCCTGGACACTGGAGCATCTTTCTTAGGTCAGATATATGCAGGTAGCTGTGCTCTGCTGCTAGAACCTCCAAACAAGCTCTCAAGGCCCATTTGTAGGAGAACAGAGGGCAATCAAGCTATGAAGACTTTCAGTTCAGTTCAGTTCAGTCGCTCAGTCGTGTCCAACTCTTTGCGACCCCATGAATCGCAGCACACCAGGCCTCCCTGTTCATCACCAACTCCCGGAGTTCACTCAGACTCATGTCCATGGAGTCAGTGATGCCATCCAGCCATCTCATCCTCCGTCATCCCTTTCTCCTCCTGCCCCCAATCCCTCCCAGCATCAGGGTCTTTTCCAATGAGTCAATTCTTTGCATCAGGTGGCCAAAGTACTGGAGTTCTAACTTTAGCATCATTCCTTCCAAAGAAATCCCAGGGCTGATCTCCTTCAGAATGGACTGGTTGGATCTCCTTGCAGTCCAAGGGATTCGCAAGAGTCTTCTCCAACACCACAGTTCAAAAGCATCAATTCTTCGGTGCTCAGCCTTCTTCACAGTCCAACTCTCACATCCATACATGACCACAGGAAAAACCATAGCCTTGACTAGACGGACCTTTATTGGCAAAGTAATGTCTCTGCTTTTGAATACGCTATCTAGGTTGGTCATAACTTTCCTTCCAAGGAGTAAGCGTCTTTTAATTGCATGGCTGCAGTGACCATCTGTAGTGATTTTGGAGCCCCCCAAAATAAAGTCTGACACTGTTTCCACTGTTTCCCCATCTATTTGCCATGAAGTGATGGGACCGGATGCCATGATCTTTGTTTTCTGAATGTTGAGCTTTAAGCCAACTTTTTCACTCTCCACTTTCACTTTCATCAAGAGGCTTTTGAGTTCCTCTTCACTTTCTGCCATAAGGGTGGTGTCATCTGCATATCTGAGGGTATTGATATTTCTCCCGGCAATCTTGATTCCAGCTTGTGTTTCTTCCAGTCCAGCGTTTCTCTTGATGTACTCTGCATATAAGTTAAATAAGCAGGGTGACAATATACAGCCTTGACGAACTCCTTTTCCTATTTGGAACCAGTCTTTTGTTCCATGTCCAGTTCTAACTGTTGCTTCCTGACCTGCATACAAATTTCTCAAGAGGCAGGTCAGGTGGTCTGGTATTCCCATCTCTTGAAGAATTTTCCACAGTTTATTGTGATCCACACAGTCAAAGGCTTTGGCATAGTCTCCTACCCATGATCAATATCCAGCTACCTTCACAGATGTTCCTCGTCTAGAAGCCTCACCCCTCCTCTGCAGTACTCCCATCTTCTGATGCTGTATAAAGCACCTGCAGAGCATGAGATAAAAGCAAGAGATCCAGGAACTTCCCTGATGGTCCAGTGGTTAAGACTTCACCTCTAGTGCAGGGGGTGTGGGTTTGGTCCCTAGCTGGGGACCTAGGATCCCACGTGCCTGGCGGTCAGAAAACCAAAAAAAAAAAAAACAAACAACAGAAGTGATATTTAATAAAGACTTAAAAATGGCCCACATTAAAAAAAAAAAAAAAAACTTTAAAAAGAATCAAAGATCCAGAGGGTCTCAGCCCTTTGTCAAGTCACCCACACTGGTGTATGAACTCTATAAAACTTTGCATTTCAAAATGTTTTTGTGGTCATCAAGGCAGGATACGGTATGGGTATCAGGTGACCTCTGTTGCAGCTCTACTTCTGCTGTGACTCAGAATAGCAGGCAAATTGGTACCAGTAAGCAAACTGGTGGGCTTCCCTGATGGCTCAGAGGTGAAGAATCCACCTGCTATGTCGGAGACAGGGGTGTGATCCCTGGGTTTCTGGAAGATCCCCCCAGAGAAGGGCACAGCAGCCCAGTCCAGTATTCTTTCCCGGAGAATTCCATTGACAGAGGAGCCTGGCGGACTATATAGTTCAAGGGGTGGCAAAGAGTTGAACGTGACTGAAATGACTGAGCACACATGCACGCACAGGCAAAGTGGTAAACTCATTCCTGTGCTATGTGTCCAAGCGTTCAGGACTGTGGGGTCCTAGCAGACCTTGCTTTGAACCCTGGTTTTCTGGTGGTCACTGGCTCTGGGGATCTGTGAAAATGGGGATAATAGTAATATATACACAGAGCAGGGTGAATGTAAAACTCAACATGCTGATTATACATACATACATACATATATATATATATATATATATATATATATATATATATATCCATCCCAGTGTCTGCCACACAGTAGGCACCCAATACTGCTAGTTATTATTACTATACATAGAATGATAGAGTTGGGCTGGATAATTGGCGCTAAGGCACTTAATTGATGCTTTGGGCACAGTGCTATGATTTTAAGTAAAATATATAGTTGAAAAATAATGATGGCTCTATTAGTCTTCTAGGGCTCCCATAACAAAGTACCACCAACTAGGTGGCTTAAACAACAGAGATTAATTTTCTCACAGTTCTGGAGGCCAGAAGTCTGAGATCAGGGTATCAGCTGGTATGAGACCTCAGACCAGCTCTGAGGTCTTTCTCCTTCCCTGGTAGGGCTGGCTCCTTCCTGTATCTTCACATGCTTTATTCTCTGTGTCCAAGTTTCCTCTTCTTATAAGAAAACTAGTCATATTGGATGACGGCTCACCCAATGACCTAGTTTAACTTACCTCTTTAAAGACCCTATCTCTGAACACAGGCACATTCTGATGTGGTAGGAGTAACACAGGAACTTTGCAGGGAAACAGTTCAGTTCATAACAATGGCTAAGCATGCAGGTTTGGCCTTTTCTCCTAGTGGGTTGGATGAAGAATTATGAGGAATTTATCTTTAACGGAGTTTCAGTTTCTGTTTTGGTGAGTCATTTCGTGGTGAACCTTTGAGGATTCAAAAGCGAAAAAACAAAAGAAACCCAAAACACTACTGCCATTACCACCACTGAAACCCAGAGAGAAGCAGTGGCATCAATCATGTCAAACAAAATGATTCGCAAACCATTATTTGATGTGAGAATGTACATTTTGTTTTTAAACTTTTTTTCATTTTATGTCATTAACCCAATATATTCCAACTTATTTCAACATATAAGCAATATAAGGAAGTTATTAATGAGATGAGAATGCACACTTCATTTTATCTTTTAAATTTTATTTATTTATTGGTTTACGGTTATTCTGGGTCTTCCTTGCTGCACACAGGCTTTCTCTAGTTGTGGCAAGCAGGGGTTACTCTCTAGTTGCAGTATGTGGGCTTCTCATTGTGACGGCTTCTCTTTGTTGCACAGCACGAACTCTAGGAGTGAGGATTTCAGTAGTTGTGGCTTGTCGGCTCAGCAGTTGTGGCGCACCAGCTTAGCTGCCCCGAGGCACACGGAATCTTCCCTGCCCAGGGATTGAACCCATGTCCCCTGCATTGGCAGGCAGATTCTTAACCCCTGGATTTAACCACTTAACTTAAGGAATTAAGTGGTTCTTTCCTTAACCACTAAGGAAATCTGAGAGGGTACATTTTTAAATGCTCACAGATTTACTTAGTCCTGGCTTGTTTTCTGGGAATTACTGGTATGGCTTCATAAGATCTGGTTTATTCACTGGTGCTATTATGGGTTTGTTTTTTGGGCTGACATCTGTCTCAGGACTGATGGCCTTACTTTCTGCAAAAGAATAGTGATCACCCGCAAATGAGATACATTAATGGCAAGAAACGATTTTAACATTCCATGCTTTCTGCTATGTGAACATCCATTAACTGATAAATTAATGCCTTCATGGGCAGTTTCCTGGCAAAGCTCTGAGATCCCTTGTACCTCTTGTTTCTGCCGCATGCTCTTAATTCATGACACACTAGTGATTTCTAGATCAGTAAATGTACTTGTTAAAATGTGTTTAAACATAGTGTATTGGCAAAACAATACTTTTTTCTTTAGAGTTGAGAAGAACATGTTATTTTACCTTAGTTTGGGAGCTGTTTTAGCAATGAAGTTCTCTTGGGTATGAGAAAAGATCATGTTTAATAAACTTAGTGCTTGGGATGTACTTGGTGATCAACAAGTGTCAATTTGTTATTCATTTTACCAAAAGGCTCAATTAATTTTGTGTATAATCGTGAAATGATTTTACCTTCTCAAGTTATGCTCTGCCTCTGGGTCATGGGCTCCTTTGAGGCCTTTCAGTGCAATTCCACAACTTTAAAGGCATGTAGTTATTAAACTAGTCCATTGATCATGTTTTTAAATGGAGCTTCCCTAGTGGCTCAGACGGTAAAACATGCCTGCAATGCAGGAGACCTGGGTTCGATCCCTGGTTTGGGAAGATCCCCAGAGAAGGGAATGGCAGCCCACTCCAGTATTCTTGCCTGGATAGAGAATTCCATGGACAGAGGAGCCTGGTGGGCTATATAGTCCATGGCGTCACAAAGAGTCAGACATAACTGAATGACTAATACACACACACATACATACAGCAATCATGTTTTAAGTATTGCTGCTGTTGTTTAGTCACTGAGTTGTGTCTGACTCTTTGTGACCCCATGGACTGGAGCCCACCAGGCTCCTCTGTCCATGAGATTTCTCAGATGAAAATATCGCAGTGTGTTTCCATTTCCTTCTCCAGGGGATATTTCTGACCCAGGTATTGAACCCAAGTCTCCTGCATTGGCAGGTGGATTATTAATCTGTCTGAGTCACCAGGGAAGCTCCAGAAACTATAAAACTCCTAGAGGAGAACATAGGCAAAACACTCTCTGACATATATCACAGCAGGATCCTCTATGACCCACTTCCCAGAATATTGGAAATAAAAGCAAAAATAAACAAATGGGACCTAATTAAACTTAAAAGCTTCTGCACAACAAAGGAAACTATTAGCAAGGTGAAAAGGCGGCCTTCAGAATGGGAGAAAATAATAGCAAATGAAGCAACTGACAAACAACTAATCTCAAAAATATACAAGCAACTCCTGCAGCTCAATTCCAGAAAAATAAATGACCCAATCAAAAAATGGGCCAAAGAACTAAACAGACATTTCTCCAAAGAAAACATACAGATGGCCAACAAACACATGAAAAGATGCTCAACATCACTCATTATCAGAGAAATGCAAATCAAAACCACTATGAGGTATCATTTCACGCCAGTCAGAATGGCTGTGATCCAAAAGTCTACAAGTAATAAATGCTGGAGAGGGTGTGGAGAAAAGGGAACCCTCTTACACTGTTGGTGGGAATGCAAACTAGGACAGCCATTATGGAGAACAGTGTGGAGATTCCTTAAAAAACTGGAAATAGAACTGCCTTATGATCCAGCAATCCCACTGCTGGGCATACACACTGAGGAAACCAGAAGGAAAGGAGACACGTGTACCCCAATGTTCATCGCAGCACTGTTTATAATAGCCAGGACATGGAAGCAACCTAGATGCCCATCAGCAGATGAATGGATAAGAAAGCTGTGGTACATATACACAATGGAGTATTACTCAGCCATTAAAAAGAATACATTGGAATCAGTTCTAATGAGGTGGATGAAACTGGAGCCTATTATACAGAGTGAAGTAAGCCAGAAAGAAAAACACCAATACAGTATACTAACGCATATATATGGAATTTAGAAAGATGGTAACAATAACGCTGTGTACGAGACAGCAAAAGAGACACTGATGTATAGAACAGTCTTATGGACTCTGTGGGAGAGGGAGAGGGTGGGAAGATTTGGGAGAATGGCATTGAAACATGTATAATATCATGTATGAAATGAATCGCCAGTACAGGTTCGATGCACGATACTGGATGCTTGGGGCTGGTGCACTGGGACAACCCAGAGGGATGGTATGGGGAGGGAGGAGGGAGGAGGGTTCAGAATGGGGAACACACGTATACCTGTGGCGCATTCATTTCGATATTCGGCAAAACCAATACAATATTGTAAAGTTTAAAAATAAAATAAAATTTAAAAAAATAAATAAAAATAATAAACTCATATACATTCAAAAGTAAAAATATATTCATATTACACACATCCTTGACCCAAATCTGTGGTCAAACCCTTGCCCAAACAAGTAAGACCTTTGCCTCTAGCTGCTTGCTGCTGGTAGAGCTGGTGGCCAGGGGGTGGTAAGGGGAATCGTAGCGGTTGGTGGTGGTGGTGGTAGAAACTTGGAGCGGGGCTTTGTAGCCTGGCTTTCTGGAGTGGACGGAGCACACAGTGGACACTGTCTGAGGCACCTCCCCTCACCCCTACCTTCTCACTGCTTCCCTTATGGGGCTGGGCTGGGAAACAAGGAGGAAAGGCAGAGATCTCCATATAGAGTGGGCTGTGATGAAGTAGCAGCTTGTGACTGGCACCTGTACATTTGCGTTTTGTGTTAACAGCCAAACACTATTCTCTCTGAGGTATCTTTGTCGATTCTTTGAAGGGTGCTGATAGGGACCTCCTCTTTGCCCAGTCCCTAGTATGAAGGGTCTGGCTTGGACTCCAGTCCCTATGGCTGCAGCCTCTGCCACTTCACTTGGGCTCCACATCACTTGGAGTCCCATCAGCTGTTAGGTGATTGTTCAGTGCAGTAAGCTGATGGGAGATGACTCAGGCACATAGACCTCTTCAGCAGTGTCTTCACCCACAGGCACTAAAGAATCCTTGTTACTCCAAAGAGTAGAAATGAGGTTACTTCTCCCAGACAAGTCTTCCCTCAGATCTGTCATCTGTCTCTGAAGTGTCCTCAGGTACTTGGCCACTCCAATCCCCAATCCCCTTTTAGATAGGTATTTATCTATAGCCCCAGTATAGTTGAGGAAGAGAGGTTGAGAATCCTTGACCTTTATGATCATCTTTCTTTGGTTTTCAGGAGGTAAAGGAAGAGAATAGCCTCATTTCAATAAAGCTATAGCCTCCCAAATCATGACCTCTTCTTTTCCAGTTCCTCTCTTCTTGGTTCTTCCAACATGGCACTTCTCCACAAGCCCCATGGGATGCTGCCGTCTCTTCAACAACTTTGGCTTGACTCAGAATGTGGGGATTTTCTTGACCTCTTCTTTCATCTCTGGGTCTTAGTTGCCAATTCTGGGTCTCAGAACCTAAAGCCCTACTGTTGCTTTAGTTGTACTTCCCCTAAGTGGAAGTAGGAAATGAAAGGGATGGAATGCATGGTCTTGAATATCCCATCTAACTATGAGATTTGTAAACCATTTGATAAAGAAGAGGACTAAATTTCCAAACAATAGTTTTTCAAAGGAAAGTGTAATGATATATATTATAGGGTTGGGACTACAAATGCATTGGATCGTGCTCCAAACACCATCAGAGTAAGTATTACTTACTGCTTAATTGTTCTTCAATTACTGGGTGTTCTGGGCTAAGGTCTATGCTGTCTCTCATTGTTACAACATATTGCAAAGGGGGTATTATCAATTCTACCCATTCTGTGAATGAAGAAATCAAAATTTACACAAGTCAAGTGGTTGTCCCAATAATGCAAAACTTTCAAAGTGACATTGTCA
Organism: Bos indicus x Bos taurus; assembly: GCF_003369695.1. NCBI lineage: Eukaryota > Metazoa > Chordata > Mammalia > Artiodactyla > Bovidae > Bos > Bos indicus x Bos taurus. The sequence goes on from NW_020867899.1 coordinate 40,111, forward strand.
GGACTTGAATATAAATATTCTCATTCTAACATGTGTATTATATGTTATAGTTCACAAAATATTTTTACTAACTGTGTCAGGGTGGTCTAAACTGTGGTATCAAGTAGACACAAGCCTGAACTCAACACAATAGCATTTCTTTCTCTCTCCAATGGCAGCCTTGGGCATTTGTGTGGGTCAGGGGCTGCTCTCCTCCATGTTGTCATGAAGGTTCCCTTCCTCTGAGGCTCTGCTGCCCTCGAGCAGGTTTTTTTGTCCCCCTTTAAGTCAGGTTTATTTAGGTATAATTTACATATAGTGAATTTCTTCCTTTTCAGGCATACAGTTCAGTGAGTTTTGATGAATACATACAGTTGCATGACCACCGTTACATTTGAGATCTAGAACATGTCCATCAGTCCTGAAGCACTTTATGCCACTTTGCAATCAATCTCCTCCCCCCTCCCCTCCACTGATTTCTGTCCCTATAAATTTTGCCTTTTCCAGAATGTCTTATAGATGGTATCACATAGTAAACAGCCTTCTGTGTCTAGGTTCTTTTTTTTTCCTTAGCATAATCCTACCAGGGTCCTAAATTTTTTGTGTCATGGGTCACTTAAACAGTCTGTTTGAGCTACCAAACTTCTTTCTTGGAATAATGTTTAAAATGCATGAAATAAATTATTTAAGATTCAGTTCATTTGCTCAGTCATGTCTGACTCTTTGTGACTTCATGGACTGTAGCATGCCAGGCTTCCCTGTCTATCACCAACTCCCAGAGCTTGCTCAAATTCATGTCCATTGAGTTGGTGATGCCATCCAATCATCTCATCCTCTGTCATCCCCTTTTCCTCCTGCCTTAAATTAGGTAATTTAAATTAAATTAGGTAATTTAAGATTACCTAATGAAAATTAGGACTTTCCTGGTGGCTTAGTGGTAAAGAATTCACCTGCTAATGCAGGAGACATGTTTTCGATCCCTGGGTCGGGAAGATCCCCTGGCAAAGGAAATGGCAACCCACTCCAGTATTCTTGTCTGGAGAATCCTGTGGACAGAGGAACCTGGTGGGCTATAGTTTTCCATGGGGTCACAAAAGAGTCAGACATGACTTAGCAACTAGACAACAATGACAATTATATTGAAATATAATCATTAAATTATTAAAAGAGCTAATTTGTGATACAGTGGTATATATGTTGTTAACTAGTACATTAAATAAGAAGGTCTAGCAGTGGGTTTAATAATGACTATACTATCAAAATAGTGACAAGCATGCATTGTATGTCAGATTTCTCCAGCAGCTGTAGTATTGGTGACTTTTATTGGTGAAAGGCCCAGTTACTGCTCATAGAACTGTGCTTTGTTGACTACATTAACAATGAAAGAAAATGCTACATTTCAAATAGAGCTTAGTGGAAACAAAGATTTCAAGGTTTTCCTCATGTAAATCATAGATTCCCTGAATTCTATCTGTGGATCCTTTGAGCTCCATGTACCCCAGATTAAGAATTCCTGCATCTAGAATTCCTTCATCATCATTTACAAGCAGCCTGCAGAACGGGGAAGGCTTGGAGGAGCAGCTGTGGGAGGTTTTCCAGGCCTGTCCTGGGAGAGGCTTGCATCACTTCTGCTCACTGCTGTTGTAGAGAACTTAGTCAGATGGCTCCACCTATCTGTAAGAAAGACCAGGAAACTTTGCCTAGCTGTGCACCCAGAGATGAGCTGGGTGGATTTTGGTGGCTAGCTTGTGGTTTTTGTCCCGTGAACCTTACTGAACTTAACCCTTATAGGAGACCACTTTACAGTACCATCATACTGACAAGAGCATGGTTTTGAGAAGTTTAATAATAATCTAGTTAGTAAACCAGAAACTCAAGACACAAATCTGGATCTTTTCATTCCAAATCCTATGCTGTTTGCCCTATGTCTTGGTGTCCTGATAACATGTAATAAGGCCCATTACAAAGATCATACTTTCTACAAAGTATGAAAATATTGTGCCCTAGTCTATGGAGTCCTTGCCTTTGGGTTTAATGCTTTGTGGCTACCATCTTGAAACTCTGTAATAATTTTGTCTTTGAATTTGTGGTTTGGAAGTGAAGTCTGTTGGGACAACGAACCATCCTCTGGGGACTTGGAGCCTTAGTTCACACACAGTGCCACCTGCCCTCCTCTGCCCTGGGGGAGGGTCTTGACTGCCTGTTCCCTGCCCCTTGGCGCCCTGGGTGTGCTTTGCCCCCTGCCCTAAAGCCACCCTCTGCCTGGCCCGGCAATGTGGTATCTTGGGAGGTGGCAGCACCCTGTACATTTGGAAGGTGGTTGGAGGAGTCCTGTTGAACATCCCCAATCCAGGTGTTGACTATGTACTGGCATGGAGGCTATAATCCTTTGGAGCTTTCCTGTCCCCTGTGAATTGGGGCACTGGTTCTGGGGCCCTGAATTTTCACATTGTACTGATCCTGCCAAGTATGTAGCCATCCCTCCTTGAAAATCCCAGAAGAAGCCAGTATGCTGAATTATACAACAGATGCATCTGCCGTTATTTCAGAAGTTTTTTTTTTTTCAGCATAGATTTTCCTACAAGAGGTGGAAAGATTCTTATTCTGTCTCCCACAACCACATTATTGTGGATCAAATTCTTTAATTTTGCAAGTTATGATGAGAGATGGCATTTTAGAGAGTTTGATCCCGAGAAAATTCAAAACTGGCCTATTTCTGCAGATGAATTCCTCATAACACATCCTGAATGGTTGTGACACATTGGTTGTGTCACAATGGTTGATGGGTCACACAGCAAGGTTGGCAGAATGTTTACGGAACCCCAGAGAATCCTCCTCAGAAAAGGCAGATAAGATAAGGAAGTGCCTGAGGCAGGTGCTTCAAGGGCAGGTGAAGAAGAGGAAGGAATAGTCAAAAGGCAGTTCTCCTTTACTTCATAATTTTGCTTGGGTTGGTTTTGCTTTGAAAATTCTTAATCTTGAGGAAAATGGCAGTGGGAAGCTGAGGTGTACATCAGCAATGTTTATATGCTCAAATCTAAAAGTAGCAATTTCTTTTCTTTTTTTTTGCTATAAATTAGGTCCTTGTTGGACTTCCCTGGTAGCTCAGCTAGTAAAGAATCTGCCTGTAGTGCGGAATACCTGGATTCAATCCCAGGGTTGGGAAGATCCCCTGGAGGAGGGCATGGCAACTCACTCCAGTATTCTTGCATGAACAGTCCCCACGGACAGAGGAGCTTGGTGGGTTATAGCCCCGCTGGCAACCATAATTTGTGCTCTAAGTAAAAGTAACAATTTCTTGACACTGTAAAGTTTGGCTGGTGATTTTGCATATTCTTCTATGACAAGTAGGTGTATCTCTATTGCTATTATATCATGTCTCATGAAAAATGCTCAAAATGACTTATAGACACTTACAGTTGTCCAAGACCTGTGGTATATTTCTTCCTCAAAATCAAGAAGAAAAATAAGCTGGAGGACTTAGAAATTGAAACTAGAAGTCACAGTTGCCATACCACTCATCAAAACCACTCTTTAACTTCCTTTCCCACAGCCATGATTTCACAGGCAAAGCATTGTTGCTTTAAGTAAAAAGGTAAATGTCATGGTTGAGTTGGTCCCTCCACCAGCCCACCCACACCCCTCCCCCACCACTACAGAATTATATGTTGAAGTTTTAATCCCTAGTACCTCAGAATGTGACCTTATTTATTTATTGAGTTTTTAAAAATTGTTGAACTAAAAAAAGTAACTGATTTGCAATGTTGCATTAATTTCTGCTGTACAGCAATGATTCAGTTATATGTATACATACCTTTTTATATTTTCTGTTATGATTTATCTCAGAATATTGAATACAGTTCCCTGTGCTATACAGTAGGGCCTTGTTGTTCATTCATTCTATGTATGATAGCTTACATCTGCTAACCCTAACCTCCCACTCCATCCCTCCCCCAACCCCCTCCCCTTTGGCAACCACAGGTCTATTCTATATAAGCGTGTGACCTTATTTAGAAATAGAGTTCTGCAGAGTAACAGTTAAGATGAGGTCCTCCTGGAGCAGGGTGGATCCCTAATCCATTATGACTTGTGTTCTTATGAAGGGGAGAGTTTGGACACACAGGCACGCACACAGGGAAAACACCATGCGGAGAATTGCTTCTATGACCTGGAGAATTGCTTCTCTGGCCCAAAGAATTATCAGGAGCTACTTTGGCCACCTCATGTGAAGAGTTGACTCATTGGAAAAGACTCTGATGCTGGGAGGGATTGGGGGCAGGAGGAGAAGGGGACGACAGAGGATGAGATGGCTGGATGGCATTACCAACTCGATGGACGTGTTTGAGTGAACTCCGGGAGTTGGTGATGGACAGGGAGGCCTGGCGTGCTGCAATTCATGGGGTTGCAAAGAGTTGGACATGACTGAGCAACTGAACTGAACTGAACTGAGGAGGAAGATCTGAAACAGATCCCTCTCTACTTTCTTCAGAGGGAGTTTGATCCTGCTGACACCTTGATCTTCTAGCCTCCAGAACCATGAGACAATGGTTCTATTGTTTAAGCTACTCAGTTTGCTGGATGTGTATGGCAGCCCTAGAAAACTACAGAGAAGGCAATGGCACCCCACTCTAAGACTCTTGCCTGGAAAATCCCATGGATGGAGGAGCCTGGTAGGCTGCAGTCCACGGGGTCTCGAAGAGTCGGACACGACTGAGTGACTTCACTTTCACTTTTCACTTTCATGCATTGGAGAAGGAAATGGCAACCCACTCCAGTGTTCTTGCCTGGAGAATCCCAGGGACGGGGGAGCCTGGTGGGCTGCCGTCTCTGGGGTTGCACAGAGTCGGACATGACTGAAGCGACTTAGCAGCAGCAGCAGCTAGAAAACTAACTCAGTAAGCAAAAGAATTGCTGAATCTGTACCATCAGAAGTCATATATCACTTGTTTTTTAGTTGCCAGTCTGAAGAGTCTAACTCTTTGCAGTCCATGGACTGTAGCCCACCAGGCTCCTCTGTCCATGGGATTCCCCAGAAAAGACTGCTGGAGTGGATTGTCATTTCCTTCTTCAGGGGATCTTCTGACCCAGGGACTGAATCCACATCCCCTGCAGTGTAGGTGGATTCTTTACACTGAGCCAACAGAGAAGCCCATAAAGATACTCCATTTTATTAATAAGTGACTGGTCAGAATAGAGAAAAGAAACAGAAAGCAGGGATTACTGAGGTGAACTGAGTAAACCAAAAATGTTACTTTATTATAACTTTTTTTCTTCTATTCTTCTTTTTTTGGCCATGAAGTGCAGCTTGTGGGATCTTAGTTCAGTGACCAGGAATTGAACTCGCACCCTCTGCAGTGGAATAGCAGAGTCTTAACCACTAGTCTGCCACAGAAGTCCCAAACTGGCACTTTTAATCAAGTTGTCAACCAGCAAATGACCCCAAAAACTTTAAAACCTTTTATTTTAATTATAATTCTTAATGAATCATAGAATTTTCTGTCTGAAAGAAACAAAGAAACCCAGTACATCCAGTCTTCTTCTCTGTCCATTTCCAACTGAAACAGACATGTATTTTTCTTCGTGAATATTTCCCATGAAAATATTTTATAGTCTTTCTCAGGAATCTATTTCTTTTGGCCATCTTGAGTAACGTATTCCATGCTACATAATTTATATTTACTATCTCCCCCAAATAATTTGAGGCAGTTGATGGCTCCTTTCTCTCCAGTCTGGAATGTCACAGCCATATTGGTGACTGGATCAATGATACAATATTCATTGAACAATTCACATGGACCAATGTAACTCTCATAGCCATTAATGCCCCATGATAATATAAGAGACGTCTTGATATTAAGTATAATTTAACTTCATTGAATCATATATTAAAATTGAAATACAATGGGAGGATTCAGAGACAGAAAGCAAGAATGCATCAAGCCTCTATGTTTTCCAGTTCATATAGCAGCAACTGGGTTCTCATTCTAAGGCCTGCCTTTATTAGCTAGAAGTTGCAAGGACCAAGACCACAGTTGAGCAATCATACTACTTAGAAACAATCACATAAAGTTAAGATATAAAGGAATTATATTATTAAGATATTAAGCCACTCCCAACTATACATTTTGATGTCTTTGTACATTATACTGTTATGCTGTTAATCCCCTAAGGTCCCAGAAGACTTTTAGTGATAAAAGATTAATTTAATGATACCTGGCACCATGGGGAAGCCTTGGGGGGCACTGGCCACATTTGCACTAGATTTCAAAGAAAACCAGAAAGCCTGTTGCATTTGTCTTGAGTCAACACGTGAGCTTCTCACAGTCAATTACCTGCACAATATCTGCAGTTTATAGAGACCAAACATGGTCAGGTTACCTCCCACCTTGCTTTAAATATTTATAGTTAGCGATGATTAAAATAAGATTTAAATTTGTCCCTTAAATCATGAGTTTTATCATCTTCCTCATTTTGAGGCTGAGGCTCAAGGTTTACAGCTCTGGAGATGAAAGGGAAGTTAACTGACTTCTTTAATCTTGTAACCAAGCTTAGGCTAGAGATGATGATCTGAATTCCTTTGTGTATCACAGACCAAGCCTATTCACTTGAGAGCATAGAGCCTGATGTAAGGAAAATAGTCAGGCCTTGAGACTTGCTGACCAGGGTGGATGAGGATATGATGCAGAGCAGTGGGTCTCAACTCTTTCAAATCCAATGCCCTGTTTCCACAGCTAATGTTCCATAATGCCTCCTTTATTATCCTGAATTGGGAGTCATAGGTAATATAGATTATAGCCACATAGAATTAAAAAAAATCAATATAATAACATTGTATAATATAAAGTATATAAGGTATAATATAAAGGGGAGACAAAGGAGAAGTAATTTATTATGAAATAATATCTTTCTATATGTAAATGCCTGGGCATGTCTAGACTAGAAGATATCCTGGAGGGGTCAAATGCTTGAGTTTCATTATAATGAAAAAGTATGAATTTGAGAGAAGTAAGAAATTCCTCTGTACAAGAAATACCAGAAAATGAAAGAGCAAAAGTCCAAGTGGAAACGAAAATATCAACTAGAATGAGGATGTGTAATACAGACCAGGATCAGACTGATTTGTATATGATGAGAGAAAGAGGGAAATAACTGTGACTGAAGTGGAGGTAAGAGCCAAGACAAATTACTGCAGTTGAAATGGAGAAAATGAAGAAGAATTATATTCATGCACATGAATTTGGTCTTATTTGTTAGTGCAGTGTAGAATAATTCCCTTCATTGTAACATCAGACAGACAGTGATGAAATGGTGCACATACATGTGTGCACACACACACACACACACACAACTTGTCTCCTGTCTTAAAATCTCAGTGCACCCAATCTTTGGTATGTAAAAAGCCTTGGATATTATATCCTTAGTCAGGCAAAGAGGAAGAAAACAGATTGGAAAATAATACTATATTGGAAGAGACTACCAAGAGGGTTGTTTGCCAGGCTGCTGGGAACATAAGACTGAAAGATGATAGACCGCTGTAAATTTTAATATTCAGTTTTGCAGCATAGATAACACTGTGTTACACAACACTAAAATATTTAACTCAGAAATGACATAGAATATTTACAAACAACCCTTATTATTAACATTCATTGAGACACTTGCATTTCTAAATGTGTTACAATGAGTCTCAAATTGCCTCGAATACGTGTTTGTGTGTCATAGCAGCAAACACAGACTGATACGGAAAGGCATGTTGCACCAGCAATTCAAATACCACAAGGGATCTGCCATTGACAGTGTACTTTGAAAGGATGAACAGATCTTGCTAAGCTCCCAAGCATAACATGGTGCGATCGATACTCAATTTATCTGGTAGTCATATTCCTTGAATTCATAGTATATTAAAATTATGCAAAAATATTTCATGATTATATGTGACCTGGAGTTAAATTCTAAGCTCAAATAATTATAACCAATTTTTTCACCTTTAAGAAAGTATAGTAGAATATTCAAAAGGCGGGCATGGTATTTCTCCAGAGAAGATATACAAATGGCCAATGAACCCATTAAACGATGCTTAACATCATTCGCTATAAGAGTAATGCAAATCAAAATGACAATGAAGGAACTTCCCAGGCGCCCAGCGGTTAAGACTCCCAGCTTCCAATTCAGGGGACACGGGTTCCATGCCTTGTCGAGAAACTAAGATCCCACCATGCTGTGCAGTGCACCCCCCCCCCAACAACAACAACAACAACAAAATACCCACAATGAGATACCACTGCATGCCAACCAGGATGTTTATAATAAAAAATAATTAAAAACAAACAATAGCAAATGTTAGCAAGAATATGGAGAAATTGGAACCTTCATTCATTCCTGCTACTGCTGCTAAGTTGCTTCAGTCGTGTCTGACTCTGTGTGACCCCAGAGATAGCAGCCCACCAGTCTACCCCGTCCCTGGGATTCTCCAGGCAAGAACACTGGAGTGGGTTGCCATTGCCTTCTCCAATGCATGAAAGTGAAAAGTGAAAGTGAAATCATTTAGTCGTGTCCAACTCTTTGCGACCCCATGGACTGCAGCTCACCAGGCTCCTCTGTCCATGGGATTTTCCAGGCAAGAGTACTGGAGTGGGGTGCCATCTCCCTCTCTGTCATTTATTCCTGGTAGGATTGAAAAATGGTGCAGCTACTTTGCAAAACAATCTCCAGGCATTTCCTCAAAAACTTACACATAAAGTACCATGTGACCCAGCAGTTACACTCCTAAGGATATAACCAAGAGAAATGAAAACACATATCAACACAAAAACTTGTATATAAATGTTCTAGCAATACTATTTATAATAGCCCCAAATGGAGACAACCCAAATGTCCACCAGCTGATAAAATGGATAAGTAAAATGTGGTATATCCATACAGTAGAATATTATGTGGCAATCAAAAGAAATGAGGTACACATTACAACATGGATGAATCTTGAAAACATAATGTTAAGTGAAAGAAGCCAGACACATAAGTATCAGTTCAGTTCAGTTCAGTCACTCAGTTGTGTCTGACTCTTTGCGACCCCATGAACCACAGCTCGCCAAGCCTCCCTCTCCATCACCAACTCCCAGAGTCCACCCAAACCCATGCCCATTGAGTCGGAGATGCCATCCAACCATCTCATCCTCTGTTGTCCCCTTCTCCTCCTGCCCTCAATCTTTCCCAGCATCAGGGTCTTTTCAAATGAGTCAGCTCTTTGCATCAGGTGGCCAAAATTTTGGAGTTTCAGCTTCAACATCAGTCCTCCCGATGAACATCCAGGACTGATCTCCCCCAGGATGGACTGGTTGGATCTTCTTACAGTCCAAGGGACTCTCAAGAGTCTTCTCCAACACCACAGTTCAAAAGCATCAATTCTTTGGTGCTCAGCTTTGTTTATAGTCCAACCCTCACATCCATACATGACCACTGGAGAAACCATAGCCTTGACTAGATGGACTTTTGTTGACAAAGTCATGTCTCTGCTTTTTAATATGCTGTCTAGGTTGGTCATAACTTTCCTTCCAAGGAGTAAGCGTATTTTAATTTCATGGCTGCAGTCACCATCTGCAGTGATTTTGGAGCCCAGAAAAATAAAGTCAGCCACTCTTTCCATTGTTTCCCCATCTATTTGCCATGACACATAAGTATATGATTCCATTTATATGAAGTGTCCAGATAGGCAAATACACAAGCAATGTTGAATATTCATTGAAAGGACTGATGGTGAAGCTGAAGCTCCAATACTTTGGCCACCTGATGTGAAGACCCAACTCAATGGAAAAAACCCTGATGCTGGAAAAGATTGAAGGCAAAAGGAGAAAGGGGAGGCAGAAGATGAGATGGTTAGATGGATCCCCAACTCAATGGATATGAATTTGAGCAAACTCCATGAGACAGTGAAGAATAAGGGAGCCTGGCAGCCTGCGGTCCATGGAGGAGCAAAGAGCTGGACACAACTTAGTGACTGAACAGCAAAAACAACATAGACAGAAAGTAGGTCTGTGGTTGCCAGAGGCTGGGGGAGAGGGAATGGAGAAAAACTGCTAGTGGGTATGGGACTTCTTTTTGGAATGATGAAAAGGGTCTGAAATTAGATAGTGGTAATGGCGGCACACTTCTGTGAACATACATAAACCCACTGAATTGTTCATTCTAACAGGATGATTATATCAGTTATGCAATGCCAACTGTATCTCAATTTAAAAATATATGTGTATGTGTACATATACATATATACACATTGTATACACATACTTAATGAGATGACATTATGTTTTGTGTGCATGTTTTGAGTGTAGAGATTAAATCTCTAATCTCTACACACTGAGATATTTTGCTTTGCTTTGAAGGCTAAAGGACCACTACTCATGGCCTTCAAGGGTCTTTCTAGCCTCACCTCACACCATGCCCCTGCCTTCATTCTTCCATGGGATCTTTGCACCTGCCAGACCCTACTCCTTTAGCCTCACTTCACCTGAGTAATTCTTTTTTTTTTTTTTTTAATCAGGGCTGCACAGAAGCCTTGTACTTGCTTGCTTATTTATTTTTTGGCTACTCTGGGTCTTCATTGCTGCTCATAGACTTTCTCTAGTTGTGGCCAATGGGGTCTCCTCTCTAATTGCTATGCGTGGGCTTCTCATTACAGTGGCTTCTCTTCTTGCAAAGCACAGGTTCTGGGGCACACGGGCTTCAGTAGTTGTGGTGCAGGGGCTTAGCTGCTCTGAGGCATGTGGGATCTTCTTGCATCAGGAATTGAACCCATGGCCCCTGCACTGGCAGACGGATTCTTAACCTCTGGACCACCAGGGAAGTTCTGAGTAATTCTTTGTCACTCTTTGTGTGTGTGTGTGCTCAGTCATGTCTGACTCTTGGCGTCCCCATGGACTGTAGCCCGCCAGGCTCCTCTGTCCATGGGATTCTTCAGGCAAGAACACTGGAGTGAGTTGCCATACCTCCTCCAGGGAATCAAACTCACATCTCTGACATCACATCTCTGACATCTCCTGCATTGGCAGGCAGATTCTTTACCACTAGCATCATCTGGGAAGCTTCAGTTCTTTGTCACATCCTTTAGCAAGTCTTCTCTGACCTCCCTGACAAGGTCAGACCCTTCTGTATACCCTCTCATAATACCATACCTCTTATCATGCCGCTTGTCACATTATACATATTATATTTGCATTTAAATGGGTGGCCTTTGGCCTTTGGATTAATATCTGTCTTTTCAGTTACACTGTTCTACTTGAGGGGTAGTATGATCATGTCTGGTCTTGCTTACACCTATATCCCTTAGGACATATCTGACGTACAGTGCCTGATCTCTTTATATAGATGAGAAAATGTTTATTGAATGAGTTAACAAGTGAGTTATGTTCTTTTTATTTAATCTTTGCTATACCACTTCCGGGTTTATTTATACTTCTGCCCATTCATTCATTCATTCTAAAATGTTCATTGGGTGCCTACTGTGTGCCAGACCATATAATGACGCCTGTGACTCATGAAATGATATCTGGTTTCATCAACCATGGTTAAAAAGGCAGGAGTCATTTTACCTGCAAACAATTCTGAATAGGCCTAAAAGAATGTAGGAATTCATCTCATAATGTGGCTTTGTGTATCAGTTCAGTTTACTTGCTCAGTTGTGTCCGACTCTTTGCAACCCCATGGATTGCAGCATGCCAGGCTTCCCTGTCCATCACCAACTCCTGGAGCTTGCTCAAACTCATATTCATCGAGTTGGTGATGCCATCCAACCATCTCATCCTCTGTCATCCCCTTCTCCTCCTGCCTCAATCTTTCCCAGCATCAGGGTCTTTTCAAATGAGTCAGTTTCTCACATCAGGCAGCCAATGTATTGGAGCTTCAGCTTCAGCATTAGTCCTTCCAATGAATATTCAAGATTGATTTCCTTTAGGATGGACTGGTTGGATCTCCTTGCAGTCCAAGGGACTCTCAAGAATCTTCTCCAACACCACAGTTCAAAAGCATCAATTCTGCAGCAGTCAGCTTTCTTTATGGTCCAACTCTCACACCCATACATACTAGAAAAACCATATCTTTGACAACATGGACCTTTGTCAGCAAAGTAATGTCTCTGCTTGTTAATATGCTGTCTAGGGAGAAGGCAATGGCAACCCACTGCAGTACTCTTGCCTGGCAAATCCCATGGATGGAGGAGCCTGGTAGGCTGCAGTCCATGGGGTCGCAAAGAGTCGGACACGACTGAGCGACTTCACTTTCACTTTTCAATTTCATACATTGGAGAAAGAAATGGCAACCCACTCCAGTGTTCTTGCCTGGAGAATCCCAGGGACGGGGGAGCCTGGTGGGCTGCCGTCTATGGGGTCGCACAGAGTTGGACACGACTGAAGTGACTTAGTAGTAGCAGTAGCAGTAGCAGTAGGTTGGTCATAGCTTTTATTCCAAGGAGCAAGCGTCTTTTAACTTCATAGCTTTGTATATGGCAGCAACTTAAAGCTTCCTAGATTCTTCCTTCAGAATTTTGATGTTATTCTTGGTAATGTCACTCAACTAAATCATACGACTTAATCTTGGTAAGTTTTTTTTTAGATTCTAATCTAAATCTTATTATAAACTTCCAGCTCAACTATAAATTTAATATTGCAGCAAATCAAGCTACTGGGCTATGTAAGAACTAGACACACTAACCACGAAGTTTTGTAATGCTTATCTAGACCATAGTACCTAACTGAAAACTACAAAACATGAGCTAATTAATTTTCATAAGTGATTTTGATTATTCAAGTAATCGTATTCTCTTAATGAGTCACATTTTATGCAAATTTATTTGTCAATATAGATTAATCATAGCAAAGAACATTCTTTCATATTATGCATATTTGTACTAACTCCATAAATATACATGTACTTTGTTAGAAATATGATTTCTCAAATTATGTTATGAGGGCTTCCCTGGTGGCTCAGATGGTAAAGAATCTGCCTGCCAGTGCAGGAGACTCAGGTTCAATCCTTGGGTCTGGAAGATCCACTGGAGTAGGAAATGGCAATTCACTCTAGTATTCTTGCCTGGGAAATTCCATGGATAGAGGAACCTGGAAAGTCACAGTCCATAGGGTTGCAAAGAGTCAGACATAACTGAGTGACTAACACACACACAAATTATGTATTGAATAAATTAAGTCCTTCTAAGTTAATAATCATATTTCTGCTGAATGTTTAATAGAAGGAAATATTTTTTCTCTTTCAATTAATTTGACATGTTTAACCAGAAAGTGAATTAATGCAAGCTTATGCATGGAAACAGTAGACTTTATGTGTTCTGCAGGGAGACAGTGATTAGACTAGACTCTATAAACCTCATGAGAGTAGAGATCATATTTCTTGTTGTTCATCATTATATCTCCCACCCAAACCTTAGCACTGTTATTGGCATATGGCAGGTGCTCAATAAATAGCTGTTCCATGAATGAATCAAAATACTCTAATTCTGTCCTTAATATTTTTAGAGGGTAAACCAATGGGGCCTGACAACAGTGTTGGCATTAACAGGTCAACTTGTTGTTTGTGTCTCCATGTATGAAAGAAACTGGTGAGTAAAATTGTATATTCTTGCTTGGAATTAGTAAAACTATATATTCTCACTTGGAATGAGGAATTATATATTCTTTGGGGATTATTTTCACTTGTATAGTCTCACTTGAATTAGTGGAATATTCTCACTTGGAATTGGACTTAAGGGTGAGAAGAATCTGATTTCTTATTGCATGGTTCATGTGGGAAAAGTTTATTCCAATTTACTGTATTTTGAACTCTGAGTTCTGAGGCACGAGGTTTGGTTCAATCACCAGTCATTTGTGCACAGTGTCTGGATTGGAAATCACTGCAGAATCATCTTTTTAAACCCAGTCGTTCCATGTAAAGTTTGAATCTCCTTTACAATATTTCTGCCAAGGGCCTCACCAAACTTTGAACATTTCCAAGTGATAGGGAATTTAACAGCTCCTGAGACAATTCCTTCCAGTTAAGGACAGTTTGCTTAAAAAATTCTTTATTCTATCATATTGAAATTGGCCTTCCTGCACTTCTCACACCCAGCAAAGATGGGTATATAGAACACCTGTTTTTCCTCTTCCATCTGACAAACCCATATGTGTTTTTTAAATTTTATGTATGTAATTATGGAGAAAGAAATGGCAATCCACTCCAGTATTCTTGCCTGGAAAATCCCATGGACAGAGGAGCCTGGCAGGCTACAGTCCATAGTGTCGCAAAGAGTCGGACCTGACTGAGGTGACTTAGTATCATGTATCTGTGTACGGGTTTTGTTTTTAGCCGTGCTGGGTCTTTGTTGCTGCGTGAAGGCTTTCTCTAGCTGCAGCAGCTGGGGACAGCTCTCTAGCTGTGGTGTGTGGGCTTCTCACTGTGGTGGCTTCTCTGGTTGCAGAGCATGGGCTCCAGGGCATGCAGGCTTCAGGAGTGGCAGTGTGTGGGCTCAGTAGTTGTGGTTCACAGGCAAGTAGGCCCCATGGCAAGTTGAATCTTCTTAGACTAGGGATCAGATCCATGTCCCCCGCATTGGCAGGTGGATTCTTTAATCACTGGACCATTAGGGAAGTCCACCCTAGTATATATTTGGAGTCTTTGGTAGCTAAGCAAAATTTCCCCAGTTTGTATGAATTCTCCACATAGGACATGGTTTCACATCTCTTCCCTTCCCTGACCATTCTCCCAGTGAATGTGCCTCTATTTGTTTGGGTCTCTTTTGAAGTGTAGTGTCCCAGACAAATCCCAATATTTTAAATGTGGTTTATGTATAGCAACTACGCTCTTGTCAAATATTGGATTTGTAGATAGTCAGGAGTGTCCTAGATATTTTCTACTGGGATTGTAGTGACAATTCCCATGAATCTGCACTAACATTTCTATCTCTCATATGTAAGCATCAGAGCCAGAGCATTTAGACTGGGCAAAGTGATTTTTCCCCCTAGATCACATAAAAAGCAATGGGAAACTAACAAAGAATTAATCTCAAAAAATACAAACAGCTCATGAAGCTCAATACCAGAAAAATAAATGATCCAATCAAAAAATGGGCCAAAGAACTAAACAGACATTTCTCCAAAGAAGACATACAGATGGCTAACAAACACATGAAAAAATGCTCAACATCACTCTTATCAGAGACATGCAAATCAAAACCACAATGAGGTACCATCTCACGCCAGTCAGAATGGCTGCTATCAAAATGTCTACAACGTAAATGCTGAGAGGATGTGGAGAAAAGGGAACCCTCTATACACTGTAGGTGGGAATGCAAACTGGTAATGCCCTATGGAGAACATGTGGAGATTCCTTAAAAAAACTGGAAATAGAACTGCCTTATGATCCAGCAATCCCACTGCTGGGCATCACACCGAGGAAACCAGAATTGAAAGAGACACGTGTACCCCAATGTTCATCATCCACAGCACTGTTTACAATAGCCAGACATGGAAGCAACCTAGATGCCCATCAGCAGACGAGTGGATAAGAAAGCTGTGGTACATATACACAATGGAATATTACTCAGATATTATAAAGAATGCATTTGAATCAGTTCTAATGAGGTGGATAAACTGGAGCCTATTAATACAAGTGAAGTAAGTCAGAAAGAAAACACCAATACAGTATTAACACATATATATGGGATTTAGAAAGATGGTAATGACGACCCTATATGCGAGACAGCAAAAGAGACTCAGATATGAAGAACAGACTTTTGGACTCTGTGGGAGAAGGTGAGAGTGGGATGATTTGAGAGAATAGCATTGAAACATGTATATTATCATATGTGAAACAGATCACCAGTCCAAATTCGATGCATGAAACAGGGCACTCAAAGCTGGTGCACTGGGACAACCAGAGGGATGGGATGGGGGGGCGGTGGGAGGGGGGTTCGGGATGGGGACACATGTACACCCATGGCTGATTCATGTCAATGTATGGCAAAAGCCACCAAAATATTGTAAAATAATTAGCCTCCAATTAAATAAGTAAATTAAAAAAAAAAACCAAGAAAGAATATGTATCTCCTTTCATCTCCATGATCAAGGAACATAAGAAGGCTAGTATTTTTATTTTTCTTACTTTTGCTCTGCTTGTGAGTTAGATAATGAATCTAAAGTGCTTAGTATGGTGTCTGGTCCAGATTCAACAAATCTTAGCTAACTTTTCCTTTCCCTTCTCTACCTCTTTATATTTGTCTTGGATTTTTCCCTTTACCTTTTAACACAACAATGATGTAGAAATGAACAAGATTATAAAGTATCTTCTATAGACTCTTTTTTTTTTTTAATTGCCAGAAGACATGAGTGCTTTGTTTTCTTTAAGTAAAATCCTAAGGGACAGTTAGATGAGATAGAAATGTTTCAAATGTTTTCAGAATAAAATATAACACTTAAGCAATCTTTACACATTCATTTTAGTCATTTAGTCGACTTATGCACTATTCTGCATCTTCATTCATTTGGCAGAGTTTTTGTATAGAAATGAGCTTCCTAAGACTAGAAAGACAGGATTAAAAAATGAGAGGTTTCAATTATTAGAGAAATACAAATCAAAACTACAATAGAATACCACCTCACACCAGTTAGCCATCAATAAATTCTACAAATAACAAATGCTGGAAGGTGTGCGGAGAAGAGAAAGAACACTCCTTACCGTTGATAGAATGTAAATTGGTGCAGTCACTAATGGAAAACAGTATGGCGGGTCCTCAAAAAACTGAAGATAGAGCTACTATATGACCCTGCAATCCCGCTCCTGGGCATATATCAGAGATGAAACTGTAATTCAAAAAGATACATGTACTCCTAAGTTCATGACAGCACTATTTACAATAGTCAGGACCTAAATGTCCACCAACAGATGAATGGATAAAGGAGATGTGGTACATATATACAATGGAATATTATTACTCAGCCATAAAAAAGAATGAAATAATGCCATTTTCAACAACATGAATGGACCTAGAGATTATCATACCGACCAAAATGAGTCAGAAAGAAAAATACAAATACCATATGATGTCATGTATGCTGCTGCTGCTAAGTCGCTTCAGTCATGTCCGACTCTGTGCAACCCCACAGACGGCAGCCCACCAGGTCCCTGTCCCTGGGATTCTCCAGGCAA
>NW_020867900.1:0-38934 GCF_003369695.1 Bos indicus x Bos taurus
GGTTTTCTCATGGTGCTCCTGGGCATTATCTTCATGAAGGGTAACGAGCTACGGGAGGTAGGAGGTCTGGGAAAGGCTCAGTGTGTTGGGGGTCTATATGGGAGGAGGACATGGATCTTGGGGAGCCCAGAAGGCTTATCACCAACATCTGGTACAGAAAAAGTACCTGAATACGGACAGGTGCCCAGTGCGATCCTCCACACTACGAGTTCCTGTGGGCCCGAGAGCCTTGTGTTCAGACCAATAAGATGAAGGTGTTGGAAGTGCTAGGCCAGATCCCACGATACCCTCCAATTTCCTTCCCAGACCTCTGTGATGGTCTGAGAAATCAGGCGGAGAGAGCAGGGCTGAGAGTGTGGCCAGGGCTCCAACAACGGCTGAAGCCAGTGCCCCTTCCAGGCCAAGTCCTACAGCTCCTCTCACATCTAGGGAGGGAGGCCCAGACACTTTTCTTCCTTTTGTTTTGGAACAGAGCTGTCAAGATCCTAAACAGTAGAGAGTACTAGGGTGGAGGGAACAAAACTGGTATGTTCTTTACTGTTTTATGTAGTAAGGGATTTAAGTGCAACTCATTTTTAAAAATATATTCATTTTTCCTTTATCCATAGGAGAAATATCTAGTGAAAGTTGATTTAATTAGATTAAGGAGATGAGGGAGGAGTTCAGTATTTTCAAATGTTAATTACTTTTCATAAGTTTCTTGTGCTTCAGAATACAAATGGATTAATCATATAAATCACATTGTTTGCTGTTTTAAAGTTTTGAAAGCCACAGGTTGGGTATATGTAAAACACTGAACATATTGAATATGTTGTTCACCATCTAAACAAGGTAAGATGACATTGGAAACAGACTTTTCTCAAAGGGTAGTCAAGCTCCTAGATAGTGCAGTTAGTAGGGGTCGAGAAAACCAAGTTTAGATCTCTATTTTCTTCCTGATTTAACTAGTAACTTCTGTATATTATCTATTTCATTTTTATCGAATATTTTTACTTCTACAAGATTCCATTCTTTAGAATACTGATTTGGTAATGATATTCCAGTTTTATTTATTGCTGTTTTTAGGATTTTCAAGTTACAGTTTTGGTAGATGTAAAAGAAACCTGACATGCCTCTTGAGAAATTTGTATGCAGGTCAGGAAGCAAGCGTTAGAACTGGACATGGAACAACAGAACTGGATCCAAATAGGAAAAGGAGTACGTCAAGGCTGTATATTGTCACCCTGCTTATTTACTTATTAACTTATATGCAGAGTACATCATGAGAAACGCTGGGCTGGAAGAAGCACAAGCTGGAATCAAGATTGCCGGGAGAAATATCAATAACCTCAGATATGCAGATGACACCACCCTGATGGCAGAAAGTGAAGAGGAACTAAAAAGCCTCTTGCTGAAGGTGAAAGAGGAGAGTGAATAAGTTGGCTTAAAACTGAACATTCAGAAAACGAAGATCATGGCATCTGGTCCCATCACTTCATGGGAAATAGATGGGGAAACAGTGGAAACAGTGTCAGACTTTATTTTTCTGGGCTCCAAAATCACTGCAGATGGTGACTAGCAGCCATGAAATTAAAAGACACTTACTCTTTGAAGAAAAGTTATGACCAACCAAGATAGCATATTGAAAACCAGAGACATTACTTTGCCAACAAAGGTCCATCTAGTCAAGGGTTTGGTTTTTCCAATGGTCATGTATGGATGTGAGAGTTGGACTGTGAAGAAGCTGAGCGCTGAAGAACTGATGCTTTTGAACTGTGGTGTTGGAGAAGACTCTTGAGAGTCCCTAGGACTGCATGGAGATCCAACCAGTCCATTCTGAAGGAGATCAGCCCTGGGATTTCTTTGGAAGGAATGATGCTAAAGCTGAAACTCCAGTACTTTGGCCACCTCATGCGAAGAGTTGACTCATTGGAAAAGACTCTGATGCTGGAGGATTGGGGGCAGGAGGATAAAGGGACGACAGAGGATGAGATGGCTGGATCGAATCACTGAATCGATCGACTGAGTCTCAGTGAACTCCGGGAGTTGGTGATGGACAGGGAGGCATGGTGTGCTTCCATTCATGGAGTCTCAAAGAGTGGTACACGACTGAGCGACTGAACTGAACTGAAATGAACTGGAAAGAAATTCATGAACCATCTGTATTGTCTTTATGATCTGGAAGTAGGTAATATGTCGCTAAAGAGAGATTTTCATGGTAATGTGAAATGTGACCACAGAAAGTATTGAGAAACCAAAAGCAATTAAGCAAATATAAAGGAAAAAGCTGTTAATTTGTAGCCTGCCTTATTTCTCTAACCTCTTTTTTTTTTGGTTAAAAAATATATATATTTTGCCTTAATTTGGCTCATTTAAGAATATTCATATCTTTTGTCCCAGTGCACTGCATAGTCTGTGCTATCCACTGGATAAAAATAACCTCAGATAGGAAGGGGGTATTTTGGAGGTTCATAATAATCATAGCTTCTGTTAAATTAAAGACCAGTGTTTCTTAATCAGTATGACTCTGCTTTATATGTAGTACATGCATTCCAGCATTCATGCAGGATAGGATTTAGCAGACTCCATTTATAGATGGATAACTTGCAGTCTTCTGAAGTTCACAAGACTGATAAAGTGACCTTCATCAGACAAGTCCCCTGATGTGCACTAGTCCAGAGTCCTTCCCTTTCTTTGCAAGAGCAAGCACTGAGGAAATCTCTTTTCACCGTGACATATTTGGTACCATAATTAGGATTGTTGCCACGGTGAACTGCAGTTGTCTTGCCCAAACTGCTGGCTGGAGACCCCTGACTTTTGCTCTATCTCTCCCATGAAAATTTGCTTGCTGTCACTCTCTGCTTTGTTCTTTTTCCATGACCCACAGGGCAAGATCTGGGTCAGCCCACTGTGTCATGGCTCCCCTCAATTAAGAGCTGCAAGGAGTACCCCCAGGCTGTGCATACCCAAAGAACACTTGGGTGGCAGCTGACACTGTCTTAGGCCTGGAAGACACAGAATTTCCAATGGTGAAGGCACCCACTGAGGCCAAGACTTTTCTCCTCTCAGTCTTTGTCATTTCCTCTATGGCTCTACCCATTTTGAGGTGAGAAGTTTAACCGAGAAGACTGCATGATGTTCAAATTAAGACTGGACAAATAATCATGGACTTGACTGGGTGAGTTTCTTCTCTGTAAGTCCTCGAGCCCAATTCCCTCCCACACATTCTTAATCCCAGTGTGGTTCCCGGACCAGAACTGCATCAGGGGCCAAAACTGGGGGAGTCTGCATCCTTCTCTAGATTTTTGGCATAACTCACCACACCCCAACCTTACACTGTGGGCGATCACCTCCCTTCTGGGGATCTCAAGAAGACTTTACCTATAAAAAGGGCAATGTGTCCTGGAACTGCAAGCTGAGCTTAGGAACAGAGAACTGCAAAAACTATTGGCATGAACAACTCTGTCCAAACATTTACATTAAGAACCTTGACTGACCTCTAGCATGGTTTCTAGCAGCAACCCAAGGCCACGTTCTAGGACAATTCAGCTACCCCTGAGTTCCTGTTTAGAAAATTTCAAGGCTGCCAAAGGAATCAGTTCCAGCCAACATCTGACATAAGCCCCTCATCTTCCTTTATTGAGAGTGTCTATTTAAAACAAAGACCAAAAAAAAAAAAGAAAAGAAAAAAAAAACCCTCATGATTACAAGAAAAGTGTGATGGAAATAAACTAGAAATTGATAACAAAAAGTCAGCAGGAAAATTAAAGATAATTTGCAGACTAAACAATAAACATCTAAATAACACATGGGCCAAAGATAAAATCTAATGAGAAAGTTTAAAATATTTTTACAAAATGAAAACAAAATTACAACTTATCAGAAGGTGTGTGATAACAGCAAAATCAGTAAAGAGGTATACACAGTATTGAGTGCCTATAACAAAAAAACCTACAATTAATAACTTAAGCTTCTATACTAGTAAACCTGTGAAAGAAAAGAAAAAGCAGAGGAAGAATAAATCAAAGTGGAAACCAATGACACTGAAAAAAGGAAGGCAATGCAGAAAAAAACAAAACCCAAAGAAGTTTCTTTAAAGATACAAAATAAAAAGAACATAAAATTCTCCCCAGGCTAAAGAAGAACAAAGAGAAAAAACACAAATTACATTACTAATAGTAGAAATGAAGGAGGGGCCATTACTACTGATTCCATAGTAATTAAAAGGATAATGAGTGAATATTATAAACAACTCTGTGCCTACAAAAGGAAAGGTTCCATTGAGAAACTGCTTGAAGGTATAACTTAGCACCACTTTCACAAAGAAAAAATAGATACTCTGAATTGGTCTGTATCTATTAAAGAGAATTAATCTATAACTAATAAGCTTCCAATAAGGACACTAACAGACCCAGATGTTTTCCACTGATGAATTCTAACAAAAATTTAAGGAAGAAATGATAACATTCTCTACAGTCTCTCCCAGAAAATAGAAGCAAAAGGAACACCTCCTAATTCCTTTTCTGTGAGGTGAGTATTACACTCGAATATCAAAATCAGATGAAATTAAGAGAAAAAAATTGAACACAAATGCCTCTCATGAACATAGAGCAAAATCCCCAACAAAATATAAGAAAAGAAACCTAACAATTCATAGAAGGAATTACATACTATAGCTAAGTAGGATGCATTTTAGATGTGCAACATTTGAAAATCAGTAATCACAAATCATAATAACAATAGTCTAAGGAAGATAATCACAAGATGAGATCAACAGATGAAGGAAAAAAATCATCTTGATAAAATCCAACACCCATTCATCATAAAAATCTCAGCAAACTAGATACAGACAGGCATTTCCTCAGTTTTTCGTATACAACATCTGAAAATACAGGTAAAACATCATACTTTATAGTGAGAAGACAGATGCTGTCACTAAGGTGAGGAACAAGGCGAGGATATCCCTTCTCACCATGCCTATTCAACACTGTAGTGAAAGTCCTAGCCAATGCAGTGAGATAAGAGAAGGAAGCAAAAGATACAGATATTTGGAAGGGAAAAATGGAATTATAATCATCAACAATAAGAAAACTCCTGGCATAGTAAGCCAGGACTATATGTTAATAAGGTTAATATATTATCATATATAACTACTATATAATTAATAATTAATAAGGTTAATACATAATAGTCCAATTCTTTCCAATAAAGAGATGGAAATTGCAAATAAAAACCTAACACCATTCACATTAGCACCAAAATATATTAGAAATAATTCTTCAAAAATATGTATAAGATTTACATGAGTAAAACTCATAAACTGCACTGAAAAACTTAAAGAAGATCTATATACACAGACACACCATGTTCATAGATAGGGAGATGCGTATTGTTGAGATGTCACTTATTTCCAACTTAACCTAGATACTAATGCAATTCTGTTTAAATTCCAGCAAGATAGCTTGTAGATAGCAGCCACCAACTTAAATTTTACGGTCAAAAATGAAATGATCCATAATACCCACTGAAGTCAATATGAAAGGTCAAGTTAGAGAATTGATATTACGGGATTTCAAAACTTGCTTTAAAAGCTACAATACTCAAGACTGTATGCTATTAACAGAACAATAGACAGATCAATGTCACAGAACAGAAATCTAGAAACAGACACCCCAAACACTCAACCGACTTTTAACAAAGGCGCAAAGGCAATTCAATGGAAAACGACAGTCTTTTAAACTTACAGTCCTGGGATAACTAGACATCCATATCTAAGAAAAAATGAATCCACATACAAACTCTAAACCTTTCAAAATAATTAACTCAAAGGGAATCACAGACCTAAATGAAAACTCACAATTTAAAAGAAACTTGCAGGGACATCCCTGGCAGTCCAGTGTTTAAGACTCAACACTTCCACTGCTGGGGGAAGAGGTTTGATCGCTGGTCAGGTACTAGGATTCTACATGCCATATGCAATAGGCAAGGAAAATCTAGAGATAAACACGGGGCAAAACATAAGTTTGGTAATGAGATTTAGGCTCAACACCAAAAGCACAGTCCATGAAGAAATAATAAGCTGAACCTTGTTATATTAAAAACTCTACCCTATTTGCAGGCAAAGAATGGAGACACAGATGTAGAGAACGGGCATGTGGGACACATCGGGGGAAGCAGACAGTGATGGAGACGAATTGAGAGAGTGGTGTGGACAAATATGCACTACCATGTGGACAACCGGCATGAGGGGGAGGAGTGGCGGGTGACACAAGGGAGCAGCTCAGGGATGACCTTAGAGGGGTGAGGGCGGGGGTGGGAGGGAGTGTTCATGAGGGAGGAGATATATGTAGACTTATGCGGTTCATACAATAAGCCGGACACACCAGTTAATGATCTTCGAATTAAAAATAATTGTTAAAAAATCTATGAATTTAAAAACTAGAAAAAAAATCTGGAGAAGTACATATAGCCACTAGAGTTATATACAACAATGCAAATGAATAAACAGTCGAAGTGATAAAAGCAAAGGATCACAGTAACAATTTGATTCTCGAATTACAAATCTTAGAAACAAGACAGGAAATATTTCAAACATGTAAGAGACTTCAAAAATCTGGAATAAACAAAGATCACGGCAGGCAAGATCATCCAGTTGGTCTGGAAGAACAACCAATACTTACACAAAGTAACAGAAAATACACCATAAACAGAAGCACCATAGAAAAAATTTACCTACAAAGAAACTTTAGAAAAATGTATACAGTCTTCATGGAGGCAACAAGAATTTCCTGAGAGTCTCAGGAAAAATAAGGCTCGAACAGAATAGTATGTTATGTATATTCATGAAGACAGATCTTGTAAGACTGTCAATTTTCTGTAACTCTTTTACAGATTTAGTACCACATTCAGGGTAGCTGAGACCACAGTGAAACACGGTGTGCTGCTTTTTGTACTCAGAAGTAACCACAGAAATCTTATGGAAAGAATGAAGAAAACTATTAACAAAAGTGAAATATAAAATTAAATAATCCGTGATGGACAGTAAGTCTCCACTGAACTTACCCTATGTGTGCCCAAGTTGGGGAGTACTTAAGAGACTGGCACAGATGTGCAGGCTGCAAGGGAAGCAGACAACAGGATCAGCTGCAAAAGGCTTTAAACTTGAGCCCTGGATTCTTCCACTCTGCCCTGGGATCATGAATCTCCACTGCTTCACTGAAGGAATCTGAGGCAGCATCTCCAAGGCCCCATGCCAGGACCATGGGGCACCAAAGTTTGGCTTGGATGTGGCAGCATGGCCCAGATCATAAAATAACCAACACAAAGTTTGTTGTGTGTGTGCTTAGTCACTCAGTTGTGTCCGACTCTTTGCGACCCCATGGACTGTAGCCCACCAGGCTCCTCTGTCCAAGGGGAACTCCAGGCAAGACCACCAGCTTCGGTTGCCATGCCCTCCTTCAGGGGGTCTTCCCAACCCACGGATTGAACCCAGGTCTCCCAGGCTGCAGGCAGATTCTTTACTGTCTGAGCCACCAGGGAATGCTAGTGGATGAGAACTGGCCCTTTAAATGATCACCTTAATAGACTATCACCCAGGACTAAAAGAGAAAAGTTAGTATCACAGTAATTGTACAAAACGACAAACATCATCTCAGAACTTTTGATCAATGACCCTGCAGTCGACTAACAGCCCACAGTGAGAACTGTCAGGCTAAGGAGGCCCTTCACTTGCTTTTCTGGAATTGTATGAGCATGGTTGTGGACAGGGGTGGACTTATACCAGAAAGGGAAGGATTTCCAGGCCCTGTCAGCAGTCAATATGAATGAAGTTTCTGAGTGAGATGTGAGGGGTTCCACACCACAGAAGACAGTCTCTCATCCTTCCCTCTCAGCTCATCTTACCTGTAGCAGCCATTTCCAGGAAGCCTCCAGTATAAATGGCGAGATGAGATGTATGTACACTTCATACCAGGAGACTCGGGGGTTCACATCTTCGATATGAAGCCTTGGCCTCAGGTCAGCAGATGGGATGCAGCCCAGCATCTACAGGGGTTAAGGCAAGGCATGGAGAATGACAGAACATCGCTTACTATAATAGCAAAGAGAGCCCAAGAGAGCCTTCGGTGTTGGTCTCATGGGCTCCAGGAAGGCTGTTAGGCTTGGGCTCCCCAATTCTTCCTGTTGGGAGTGCTGACACAAGTGAGAGGCATGGAGTGAGCCAGCTGACAGTTCAGGACAGGGACGTCCCAGGACCCTTAAGAGTCAAGGTAAAGTCCACGTGCCAATCCTGTGAGAAGCTCGCCCAGAACCCGGCCTGTCCAGGTCCCGCCCTTGCTGTCCTCCAGGAGCCCAGATGCGCATGACAGGAAGTGACGTCCTCCTAAGCACGCTGGGGGAGCGACGCCATCCTTGATAGTGCCGCTATCTCTGAGAACTGCCGTTGACGGTTGCCAGAGGGAGCAGTCCGAAGTGTCATCGGGTGTGAAGATCGGAGGTGACGTGAGTTACGAGTGCAGGGACACGTCTCTGTACCCCCATTTTCTTTTCCTCTGAAAAGAGGGGGCCGCACAGCCTCCGGCCACCCTACCCCTGCACTCAGACCAGAGGATCCAGGCTAGCTCTTAGGCCCCAAGACCATCCACTAACCCCTGGGGGGTCTCGGGAAAGAATGCCTCGGTCAGGCTCTGCTGGACCCCAGCTCTGCTCGGTAGAGGAAGAGCCACGAGCCCTGTCGAGTGAAGGAGGGACCCTCGAGGGGACTGAGGGCCTCCATACACCAGAACGGCAGCCATGTGTAACCCCCACTCACCGCAATTTGGCTGCGGATTATCCGGCTGAGGGGCTCCCTCACTGCCACCTCGGACACGGGACACTCGGAGAAGAGGGGACTTTGGTCTGAGGGGCTGGCAGCTGGTCAGTAGAGTGAGGATATGAGGGTTCAGGAAGAGTCAGGATGAGGGCCATCCTCCCCGACAAATGGGTCACTCAGGAACCTCCCCTCTGCTCAGCGCTTCCCCCCGGCCAAACATCGGGAAGGGGGATGGCGGTCTGAGAGGGGAGCTTGGAGCCTTGTTGTGAAGAGGCAGACACGAGACAGCAGAAGGGAAGGTCCTGGGACCCTTCAGTGAGGGGCTGAGTATGCCCTCCTCTCCTCGTCTGGGGTGACAGGGAAGGTGGCAGCGTCAATTTCAGACCGGAGAGGGAACAGGCTGGGTCCGGGAGAGGGGGCGTCGGATATGGGGGTGTCTCGCACCAGTTTTCATCCTGACTCTGAATGTCAGCTGAGAGGACCTGCCTCTCCTTCCAGCCCCCACTGGTCCCCCTTTTAACACCCAGGCAGGACTGTCTGCAGTGCCCCAGGGCTCACTCTCCGTTGCTACTCAGTGGTCTCAGGGGACAGGCGGACCAGGAGAACAGGAGCCTTGTGGGTCCTAGAGAACTGGCCTCGAGGACCCCTCAGAGGTGGCTACCACTCTCCTCGCTGAAGGTTCTCACAGCATGTCCTTGTCCCTCCTCCAGGTGCCTTCCTGCCTGCTTTCCTGCCCGCACTCCCACCTGCAGTCCCTGACCTGCTGTCACCATGCCTCGGAGGCACAAGAGCAAGTCCCATGCCCGTGGGAAACGCCACCAGGTCCGGGGGACACTCAGGAGGCCCAGGCCAGTGCTGCTGAAGCCCCAAAGGAGGAGTGCCCCTCCTCCCACTCTACTGCCCCTCAGGGTTCTCTCCCGAGCTCCCCTGCTGCTGGCAATCACCAGCAGCTTCAGGGAGCCATGGTCCCTAGCTCTCCTGATGCAGGGCCTTCATGTGCAGGATCTGGTGCAGGTGCCTCCCAGGCAGCCCCTCGCAAAGATCTTCTGGCCAGGAAGGCCAGGATACTCGTGGAGTTCCTGCTGGAGAAGTACACCAAGAAGGAGCCATCACGCAGAACGCCCTGATGAAAATCGTCAGCAGGAAGTACAGGCAGCACTTCTCTGAGATCCTCAGTACAGTCCGTGAGCGCATGGAGCTGGTCTTTGGCCTGGAGATGAAGGAAGTCGACGGTAGAGGGAACATCTACACCCTGATCAGGAAGCTCAGCCTCGGGGGAAACGATTGTCCGCGTGATGAGGGAGCGCTGCCCAAGTCCCGTCTCCTCATGGTGCTGCTGGGGGTCATCTTCATGAATGGTAACCGCGCCACTGAGGAGAAGATCTGGGAATTCCTCAGTATGTTGGGGGTCTATGCTGGGAGGAGGCACTGCATCTTTGGGGAGCCCAGAAGGCTCATCACCAAAGATCTGGTGCAGAAGGAGTACCTGAACTACCACCGGGTACCCAATAGTGATCCTCCGCGCTACGAGTTCCTGTGGGGCCCGAGAGCTTGTGTTGAGACCAGTAAGATGAAGGTGCTGGAGGCTCTAGCCAAGTTCCACGGTAGGGTCCCTAGTTCCTTCCCAGACCTCTATGACGAGGCTCTGAGAGATCAGGCGGAGAGAGCAGGGCTGAGAGGTGCGGCCGGGGCTCGAAGCAAGGCTGAGGCCAGTGCCCCTTCCAGGGCCTCCTCCCACATCTAGGGAGGGGGGCAGGGCACTTTGTTCCCTTTGTGTTGGAAGAGAGCAGTGAAGCTCCTAAATAGTGCAGAGTAGTAGGGGTGGAGGGAACAAAACCCATATCTTCTTACAGTTTAAGTGGTAAGCGAGTTTAGGTCTAGTTTGTTTTAACAAAATATATATCTGTTTTCTTGTATTCACATGAGAAATACCTAATGAACGATGATTTAAATTAGAAATGTAAAGAGGTGAAGGAGGTGTTTAGTATTTTCAAATGTTCTTACTTCTGATAAGGTGTATTGTGCTTCAGAGTTCAAATGTATGAATCATATAAATCATAGTTTTCAGCTGTTTTAATGTTTTAAAAGTTTGTGTATTTGTAAAACACACTGAAAGTACTGAATATATTGTTCACAATGAAAACAAGATAACATGACATTAGAAGAGAATTTTTCTTGAAGACTAGTCAAGCTTCTAAAGAGTGCATGGTGGTGGGGGTTACATCACATTTCTTTCCATCACATTTCTCTTTCTGTTTCACACGAGTAACTTGTACATATTATTTGTTTCATTTTTTTTTCAAATATTTTTACTTCTAAGAGGTTGTTTTTCCTCAGAGTATTAATTTGGTAATGATACTGCTGTTATGTTCATTGCTGTTTGAAAAGTTTTAAAGGTACAGTTTTGGTAGATATAAAAGAAATTCAGGAGCCATCTATATTGTCTTTATGATCTGAAAGTAGGTAACATAGCACTGCAAGAGTGATTTTCATGCTAATTTGAAAGAAGACTACAGAAACTTTTGAGAATCATAAAGAAAATGGAGAAAAGAATAGAGTAAAAAGTCTTTAAGTTGTGGTTTACCTTCTTGCTTTTAAACTTTCTTTTAGTAAAAATAAAAAAATACTTTGACTTATTTAGCTCATTTAAGAATATTTGTTTCTTTTGTCCCAATTCACTGCATATTCTCTGTTCTCTCCTGGATTAAAAGTTAACTCAGATGGGAAGGTGGTATTTGAGGGGTTCATAGTAATCGTAACTTCCACTTATTACAAACCAATACTTAATCAGTATGCC
The DNA here is from genome assembly GCF_003369695.1 of Bos indicus x Bos taurus. Classification (NCBI taxonomy): domain Eukaryota; kingdom Metazoa; phylum Chordata; class Mammalia; order Artiodactyla; family Bovidae; genus Bos; species Bos indicus x Bos taurus. The sequence goes on from NW_020867900.1 coordinate 11,586, forward strand.
ACTGCTTTATATGTAGAACATGCATTCCAGCATTCATGCAGCATCAGATTTAGCACTCCATTTATGGATGGATAACTTGCAAATTTCTCAAGTTCACGAACTGATGAAGTGACCTTCCTAGGACTAGTCCCCCGATCTGGATTAGTGCAGAGCCCACAATGTGCCACTTCTCCCAGCCTAAGCCAGACATCATGTCTTTTCATTCATTTTTCCTCTAAACACTCCAAAAAATGTGTCTGGTTGGATACATGGGGCCCTGTCCCAAAGAACTGTTTTGGAATAAAGTTTAAAAAATGCTGATAAATGAATGGTATGAAAGAAGACAAAACTACTCAGGGACAATGTGGTCATGAACACATGCAATGTTAGATATCCTGAAAAGATCAATATGCCCTCATTTATCCTTCTTGATTCTCAGGGACATAAAAGCCTTAGCTTAAGCACTGTGTCCTCAGGTCAATGGATGGAAGAGTCCCAGTCTCTGATACTTATCAAGGGGAAGATTTTAGAACACTAGGGGTCCCACAAACTATACCCTGCTTCTTGCCTTGTGTGGCCATGGGGAGAGCAGTCTGTCTGAGGTGTGCCTTCCTTTCCTGCAGGGCAAGGGCAGAGGGGTTCGCAGGGAGTTGAGTGCCTTGGTCTTGTGACAGCAGCTCCAATTCTGCCCAAGTAGGAGATCCTAAGAGGCCTTCATAGGATTTACAGTGAGGACACTGGGGGCTGATGAGTGGACCCACCGGCCCATAGCAGGGGGATGGCACGGAGGAACAGGCAAGGGTAGTGAGGGAGTAGCTCTCTCACCTCCCCTTCTGTTGTCTCAAGAAGGCAAAAGCCTTGGCCACAGGCCAGCTGATTCAGCCAATAGAGAGGGTGGATTCCCATATGCTACTGGAAGTCAAGGTAAGAAACCTGATCTAAGACTGGGGGACCACTGACTCCAGAAGAGAGTGGAGCCCTAGAATGTTCTCCTCCTCAGAAGGCCCCAGTAGCTTTGCACACATCTGGTTCATCCTGTCTTCCAATCCAGAACTTCCAAGAAAGTAATGCCTTTGTTCTGAGGAGCACAGCCTCAGGTGAGCGGAGGCTGCAGTCTGGGTCTGGTCAGGAGTGAGGATGAGGTCCCTGAACGGGGTGCAAGAGGACCACTCAGCCCAGAACAGGGGAGACTGTGGAGGCCCAGCCCTGATGCCAGCCCTATGAGACCCAGGAGAAAGCTTTCTGGCTGAAGAGCTTCTCTTTCCACTAGAGTGGTCTCAGGGAGGTGAGAGCCTTGGTCTACTGGGAGAAGCCTCACTTCAGTACAGAGTGGAAGCTAGTGACTCCAAATGAGAATAAAGGGACTGCACCTAGAACACAGCCCTGCCCCTCTACACCTCGCACTGGCAAATTTGGGAACACAGGCATGATGCACCCCACACATTTCTTTTTAAGAGAATCTCAGGAGGTGAGGTGCTGGGGCTCAGGGGTCAACCTCAGGAGGAATTCCAGTTCATGCCAAGAGTCACGTAGAGGACCATGAGGACTAAAGGAACCACTCACACTATACCACTTTTATAGAATCCCTCCCCTAGGGTCAGCCATGAGTGACCACAGGTTGGCAGCCCTCACATCCTCCGAGGAGGTCTCAGGGAATTTAAGGCTGTCGCATGAGAGGACAGGTCTCGTTAGGAGATGGGAAGTCAGTGTGAGGACCTGGAGAGAGGACATTAATAATGAAGAGAGGGAAGAAATACAGGTCTTCCTAGGAGCCTGACTGAGGACAGGTGCAGCCAGCCATCAGAAGGCCTCAATTTCCAGTCACAGCTTTCTGTCCTGAGAGACAACGGGTAGATGTGGTAAGTTAAGCAACCTCTGCTTTCTTCTATTGGGTCTCAGAGAGTTGTGGGCCTTACTCTGAGGACATGTCCTCAGGTAAATAGATAGGAGCTGCAAGACCTCCCAACAGTTCCCAGAGGACCCCTGGTCATTTTGCCAGAGGAGCTTCAGGTAACCCTTGATGTGGCAGGGAGGATAGTTCTTTCATACCTGGGTCAGCTACTCTGTGCAGACTGATTTCCCTGGGCCTTTGTCCTTCCAATCCTCCATGATAAAGGGAATTGAAGTTAGGCTTCAAACCAAGTGGCGTGCTCCTCCCCTAAAGTCCTTGCTAGGCAACTTTACCTTTGATGTTTCTGCACATGTATGACTACCCCTTTCACTTTTTGGGAAGAAAATTGCTCACTAAAAGCCAGACAATAGTCCAAGCTGGAGACCTTCATTAGAAGGCTCCCACCAAGAGAAACGACAGCTCTTGGCTCGGGGAGCCTGCCTCCATATGACAGGGATAGAATAGCATAGGATACAGGTAGCTGTCCCAGGTGATTCTGTGGAAAAGAATCCACGTGCAATGCAGGAGATGAAGGTTTGATCGCTGTTCTGAAATATCTCCTGGAGGAGGAAGTGGCTACCCATTCCAGTATTCCTGCCTGGAGAATCCCATGGACAGAGAGCCTGGAGTGCTGCAGTTCATGGGGTTGCAAAGAGTCAGACATGAATGAGGGCTTGAGCACAGACAGACAGACTGGTAGATCTAGAAGTCTAGGAGGGGAATAGAGGTAGAGAAACATAGGAACAATTGGTAGACCATTATAAGTTAACATTGTTCAAGAAAGGCATCAGAATATAGTGGAAGAAGGCAGGTTTGTTTAAATATAAAGCCATAAATAATACATGAGATGTTCCCCAGGCCTTTAGGTAAAAGAGGAATGTCACGACCCTTCTATCCATTTGAAGAAGTTCTACAATAATCCAAGTTTGACCTCATAAGGTCAGACACTCTCCTGCTCCAAATGAATTGGGAGGCAGTGATGTAAGCCTGACCTGTACTCAAAGAAGGCAGTCTTTCCTAGTCCTCCACTTTCCATTGACTATAGAATGTATTCCACTTAATCCTCCAGGCAGAGCTCCAACACCTGACTGCTTGCATCTCTTACAAGCATCCTATATACATTAATCTATTTCTTGCCTAACACTTTGCCTCTTGCTGAATTCCTTCTGTGCTGAGACACAAACAACCTGAGCTGCCTAAGTCCAGCTACCAGGTGAGTGATTCTAATTAAAAAACCACGGTTCAAGTTCCAATCTGGATTTTTGGGGGGTTGGAGTCCTGGCCATGTGGATTTGAGTCAAAACCTGGTGTGATAGGTTTCATCTAGAGGAAGTCTCCATGCCACCCCTTCGAAAATTTAAACTACGGCCTGTTAAACTAGCTCATAGGGCTAGTATGAAAGTCACTTTCTTCTGCATGTCTCTGCACGTAGACTCCCAATATCTTTGCCTTTGGGTGTCCAAATCCAGACACTGTATGCCATGAATGCCTCCACTTTGTGTTTATAAAATTCAAGCTGAGAGTGTCTAAAGGATAAGGTGAGAATGGACAAAAAAAGAAAAGAAAAGAAATTGAGCTAAACATTTTCTGGCTACCTTCTGAAATATGGCTGTCCTGGTGCCTCAGATGGTAAAGAATCTACTTGAAATGGCAGGAGATCGGGGTTCGATCCCTGGATTGGGAAGCTCCCCTGAAGTTGGGAATGGCAACCCACTCCAGTATTCCTGCCCAGAGAATCCCATGGACAGGGATCCGGAGGGCTACAATCCATGGGGCCACAATGAGTCAGACATGACTTAGAGACTGAACAACAACAGCAATCTTCTAAACCTTCTTCTACTTTACCACTTCTTGCTGCAACTAGTGAAGCCCATGCGTCCTAGAGCCTGTGCTCCACAGTAAGAGAAGCCACCACAATGAGAAGCCAGTGCACCCCAATGAAGGGTAGCCCCTGCTCCTCGAAACTAGAGAACACACACGCAGCAGAAAGAGCCAGCCCAACCAAAATGAAATACATAAATAATTTCTTAAAAAAAAATACTCAGGGAAGCCACAACGTTCCCTGGGGTGAGAACTGAACCACATTCTGCCCAGCAAGATTACAGGTGAGGGATGCCACAGCCATGAAAAATCCATAAGGGAATTCAGTGACACCAAAAGCCCCTTATGAGCATTCGTCATTTCCTTTTCAGATGGGTAACTGACTGTCCATTGCTGAAGACTTGCCCTTAGGATTCCAGCGAGGTCCCTTATGTCCAAGTCTTCCTTGCCTTTAGGAAAAACTCTGAACTTTGAAAGACTTGCCAGGTAGACTCTGCTGGCTTGGCAATGCTTAATTTGCCTACAAAAGCCCTTCCCCTTCTCCAGATGGTACTAACCATCAGCCAGCCACTGAGCCCTGTTCACAGGAACTCTTTTTGGACAAAAGAAGGAGCCTCTTGGACCACAGACCTCTTCTTCATTTGTACTCAGCATTGAACACCACTATTCCCGGCCCTCATCTAACCTGGGGCTCCAGAACTCCTTAAACTCTATCCACCTCAGGAAGTCATAGGGCCCACCAGACTTCCATAAGAATCCAAGTTCCCCTCTCCATGCAGGATCTCAGTTGGATAAAACAAGATTAGGGAAAATTCTCAGATGACCCCAAAAAATATCTAGACAAGTTTAGACATCTATGACTTTTGAATTAATCCAGAAGGACATTTATATCATCCTTGCTCAGACACTCTCTCAGGCAGAAAGGACAACTATATACAGATTCTGCACTCAGCTGGGAGACAGCTATCACATGGCAAAGGCCCAACCATTTCCCATGGGAACGATGGCTGTTCCCTGCTCAGAATCTAATTGGGAGTATAATACTTGAGCCAGGTTAGCAGCCAGGGATGCTTTGTCTTCCTCTTCCCCACCTGAACACTGGTGGTCAGAGCACACCCAGAGAGGCTCCCTGTTCTGGCCAATGACCACCACTAGGTTTCCAGCCATGTCAGGACCAAGCAAGACAAAGTGCCAGCAAGGGGTGTCACAGGTGCACCAAGACCTAAACGGTGACTACTGTAACCCAGGGTTCATGATGCCATATTTATAAAAAATAGCACTGTGGTTTCTGTCGTTCTTCCCACTCCATGGATTTTGCGTGGGTACTTATGGGTAACTGCCTGCACACTAGGAGAAAAGTTATATAACCTAAAGCTGTCCATCAACTTGTCAGTCAAATGACACAGGACACACATGACCCTACCACATGGCAGGACCGCTTCTGGTTTCCAGACAGCCTGCTCTCCTCCTTCTCAGGAGTGTAATTTTGCTCTGCTTCATAAAACTGCTACTTAAAACTGCTCTGTTTCTCCAATAAATTCTTTCTCTTTGGGAGGACAAAAACAGGAAATCAGTGTTCTGCTGGTGAAAATATGGATCACATATTTATTACTGTTCATCAGGTTCCAGTTAAAGTTTTTATATTTTATAACACAAATTTAGAAACTTTTGATTGCTGTGTGATCTAGAACAAGAAAACACAGCAATGGAAGAGGGATTTTCATGCAAATTTGAAGAGACTCTGAGGTAAAATAACTTAGGTCAAGTAAAAAAGAAAAGAAAAAGTCAATTTTGGTAAGTTTTTGGTGAAATTCTTTTAATACTCCTTTTTAGTAAAAGTATTTCCTGAGTTTATTCAAGATTGTGGGAGAAATTACATAGTAATAAAGTAGACAACTTTATCATTGTCACTCTTATTTCCAACCAGTAATTGAGTACTCCTTGGAATGCTCCATGGCAGAACTGGGGATGGTAATAAAAAGAAGCCTGAGTCACTGTCCATAGAAGTTAAGTGTCTATAAGTTGCGGCCATATCAAGCAGATGGGGAGATACCCTTTGAGACCTAAACATGTGGCAAGTTGAAACCAGGGATGAGAACGAGAGGAGGTTGCAGATTAGAGCAAGTCAAAAGTAAATGCTTTGAGGCGAGGCATGTGGGTGCTTTGGAACACTGCAGTTCCCTTGAGGATGTAATTTGAAGTTACGTGGGTTGGTGGGCTAAATGAGGCTGAGTGAATTGAGGGCAGTGGGTGACCCTGAAATGGGGGGTTTAAGTTGAGAAGTTGAAGAACGGAATGGAAGATTACCCTTGATTCTTACTTTGAGACTGTGGGTAAAACAGAGAGACTCTCCACCTCGGACAGGAATTAAATGGGTTCTGTGCTCCTGCCCTAGTATGGAGAAACACAGTGCACAAACTGGGGATTTACCCCACTGCCTCCAGGGTGTTTGCCGGAAAGAAGGATGGTATTTCCTTGAACTGAGATATCTAATACTCACTGTAACAGCAGTCTCCACACTGGGGTCAGAGGCCACTATGTTACAGAAATGTTCTACTACCTATTTTAAGCATAATTTGGGGAACTTCAAATGAAGGCTACACTTTTGGTGCTGGTAAAATTAATGAAAATGGGGGTTGTTGGTATGGATGAAAAGGCAACTGGAAGGGAAGATCTTTGTCCTTGACACAAATTCTAGAAGTTCTGAGTAGCATCCAGGCAGGGGAGATTCCTCTACATTCAAATGGCATATTTACAAATGGGGAAATTTTATTTAGTTTTACTAAGCAGAACTGTGTTCATTCTGAAAGTGCCACATATTTCTGATATCTCATGCAACTAAAAAAACAAAATTCACAAACTATGGTCTGTAGTCATTATCAGAGGAATAAATGTCATTCTTTGAAATCCATTTTTGCAAGAGCTTTAGATCCTCTACATAGAAAACCCTAAAGACTCCACCAGAAAATTACTATAACTAATCAAGGAATACAGTAAAGTTGCAGGATATAAAATCAACACACAGAAATCCCTTGAATTCCTATACACTAATAATGAGAAAATAGAAAGAGAAATTCAGGAAACAATTCCATTCACCATTGCAACGAAAAGAATAAAATACTTAGGAATATATCTACATAAAGAAACTAAAGACCTATATATAGAAAACTATTAAACACTGGTAAAAGAAATAAAAGAGGACACTAATAGATGGAGAAATATACCATGTTCATGGATTGGAAGAATCAATATAGTGAAAATGAGTATACTACCCAAAGCAATTTATAGATTCAATGCAATCCCTATCAAGCTACCAACGGTATTCTTCATAGAGCTAGAACAAATAATTTCACAATTTGTATGGAAATACAAAAAACCTCGAAGAGCCAAAGCTATCTTGAGAAAGAAGAATGGAACTGGAGGAATCAACCTGCCTGACTTCAGGCTCTACTACAAAGCCACAGTCATCAAGACAGTATGGTACTGGCACAAAGACATAAATATAGATCAATGGAACAAAATAGAAAGCCCAGAGATAAATCCACGCACATATGGACAACTTATCTTTGACGAAGGAGGCAAGAATATACAATGGATTAAAGACAATCTCTTTAACAAGTGGTGCTGGGAAAACTGGTCAACCACTTGTAAAAGAATGAAACTAGAGCACTTTCTAACACCATACACAAAAATAAACTCAAAATGGACCAAAGATCTAAACTTAAGACCAGAAACTATAAAACTCCTCGAGGAGAACATAGACAAAACACTCTCCGACATACATCACAGCAGGATCCTCTATGACCCACCTCCAAGAATTTTGGAAATAAAAGCAAAAATAAACAAATGGGACCTAATTAAACTTAAAAGCTTCTGCACCAGGAAACTATAGGCAAGGTGAAAAGACAGCCTTCAGAATGGGAGAAAATAATAGCAAATGAAGCAACAGAGAAACAACTAATCTCAAAAATATACAAGCAACTCCTACAGCTCAACTCCAGAAAAATAAATGACCCAATCAAAAAATGGGCCAAAGAACTAAATAGACATTTCTCCAAAGAAGACATACAGATGGCTAACAAACACATGAAAAGATGCTCAACATCACTCATTATCAGAGAAATGCAAATCAAAACCACTATGAGGTACCATTTCACGCCAGTCAGAATGGCTGCGATCCAAAAGTCTACAAGCAATAAATGCTGGAGAGGGTGTGGAGAAAAGGGAACCCTCTTACACTGCTGGTGGGAATGCAAACTAGTACGGCCACTATGGAGAACAGTGTGGAGATTCCTTAAAAAACTGGAAATAGAACTGCCTTATGATCCAGCAATCCCACTGCTGGGCATACACACCGAGGAAACCATAATTGAAAGAGACACATGTACCCCAATGTTCATCAGAGTAGTGTTTATAATAGCCAGGACATGGAAGCAACCTAGATGTCCATCAGCAGATGAATGGATAAGAAAGCGGTGGTGCATGTACACAATGGAGTATTACTCAGCCATTAAAAAGAATACATTTGAATCAGTTCTAATGAGGTGGATGAAACTGGAGCCTATTATACAGAGTGAAGTAAGCCAGAAAGAAAAACACCAATACAGTATACTAATGCATATACGTGGAATTTAGAAAGATGGTAACAATAACCCTGTATATGAGACAGCAAAAGAGACACTGATGTATAGAACAGTCTTTTGGACTCTGTGGGAGAGGGAGAGGGAGACGGTGGGATGATTCGGGAGAATGGCATTGAAATATGCATATCATATATGAAACGAGTCGCCAGTCCAGGTTCGATGCACGATACTAGATGCTTGGGGCTGGTGCACTGGGATGACCCAGAGGGATGGTATGGGGAGGCAGGAGGGAGGAGGGTTCAGGATGGGGAACACATGTATACCTGTGGCAGATTCATTTTGATATATGGCAAAACCAATACAATATTGTAAAGTTAAATAAAATAAAATTTTAAAAAATTTAAAAAATCACATATATTACAATAGTTCTACAAAATAGGGTTTAGAAGACTCACTTTGCAGATTACGAATTTGGTAGTATTCTCAAGTTCACAAGACTTGTGACAGAGCTGGAAATAGACATTTGGTCTGCATCTGTCGAGAGGCCACACTGTTCCACTCCTCCCAGCCTGAGGCAGACCTAGTGTCCTTCAGTTCTCCTGTCATCTTCCTACTCCAAACTGTATTTCAGAGGCTTCTGTTTCAAGACAGCGGTGTAGGAGGATGTCTGTTCATCTCCTCCTGCACCATAACTGCAACTAGCTGTTGAACAACTATCAACAGGAGGACGCTGGAACACACCAAAAATGATACCCCACGTTCAAAGAAAAAGTGGAAGTCGCAACAAGATAATAGGAGGGGTACAATCACAATGAATTCAAATCCCATACCCTCTGAGTAGGTAACTGGAGAACAAAAATACCAAAGAAGTTCTCCCACGATTGTGAAAGCTCTGCACCACACATCAAGGAATGCAGCCTGCGGTTCTGACAAAGGGACTTGGAATTCCCTGGTTATCTGACCTTCAAGGGCAGTGGGATTTGATTATAGGACTCCCACAGAAGTAGGGGAAACAGACACACCACTCTTGGAGGGCACAAACAAATCTCGCATGCAGCAAGATCCAGAGAAAAGGAGCATTTACTCCACAGGAGACTGAATCAAACCTACCTCCAAGTGTTCGAAAGTCTCCTGTGGATTCATGGGTCAGCTGGGGCTCAACACAGGGATGGGGGCACTGGCAGAAGCAGTCCTAGAGGTCCTCCTTGGCATAAGCCTTCCTACAGGTCAGCATTAACTCTGCCATAGAGACCACAGACCCATAATTCAAAGAGAGACAAGCACTCTAATGTTCACTGCAGGACTGTTTACAGCTGTTTACAACAACCAGCACGTGGAAGAAACGTAGATCTACATCAACAGATGCAAGTATAAAGAAGCTGTGGAAGGCACATGCAATGGAATATTGTTTTTGTTATTTTGTCACTAAGTTGTATGTGATTCTTCTGAGACCCCAAGGACTGTAGCTCACCAGAATGCTCTGTCCTTGGGATTTCCCAGGTAAAAATACTGGGGTGTGTTGCCATTTCCTTCTTCAGGGAGTCTTCCTGACCCAGAGAGAGAAATCACGGTTCCTACATTGGCAGGCAGATTATTTACCATTGACCCACGAGGGTAACCCAGTGGAATATTACTCAGTCATAAAAATGAACAAAATTGTGTCATTGTTAGAGAGATGGATGGACCTAGAGAGTGTTATACTGAGAAGGAAGTCAGAAAGAGAAAAACAAAGATTGAAAATTAATGTATATATATGGGATCGAGAAGAATGGCATAGGTGACCCTATTTGCAAAGCAGAAATAAAGACAGTGATATAGAGAACTAATGTATGGTACCAAGGGAGAAAGGGTTAGGGTGGGAGGAATTAGAATATTGGGATTGACTCATACACACTATTGATACTATGTATAAACTAGACAACTGTTGGGAATATACTGTATAGCACAGGGAACTCTCCTTAATTCACTGGGATGCCCTCAATGCGAGGGAAATCCAAAGTGAGAGGATATATGTATATGTATGTCCGATTATTTTTAGCATGGAATAGAAGCTAACACAACATTGTAAAGCAACATACTGCAAGAAATATTTGCTGCCATTGACTCGAAACAGTGACTGTAAATGTACTTTTATTTAAACATTCCATGGTTTTCCAAAGAACAATGCAAAGTAAATCAGATTTTTCCTTCATAGGCTGTTATTTCACACAGTGTTTTTATATGTTAACATGTATCTTTCAAAATGTAAATGTCATACAAAGGAAACTAGGATTAATAACTTTTTAAATTTCTCTTCTTTACTGTAATTGTTTTTACTTTCCTAGTTAGTATGGGAGAGCAAAACATGCCATCTCAAACTGTCTCTTTTGATACACAGATTATTCTAACTGAAAACAATCAAGGCCAAAATACTCAGAAAGGAACCTGACCTTTGGCCTAACTGCTGAAAGAACTTAGGCAAAGGTCCTGTTCCCTGAAGAGAACTATGACCAGAGATAGCTGCAAAGATTATAGGCAAGGTGTGGTGGCGAAATCTTGGCAGGGCCTAGAGATGAGAGTCCACTCTGTGGCCCGGGGTCTCTGCCTGGCACAGAAAACATTCATTTACCAACATTGCCTTTCCCATCTCCATGTGAACTTCCTTCTTATTCTTTCAGGTCCTAAAGAACTACCATTAAAATTTTCTTTTCTCTTTGGCTCTGGGCTTTGGCCATGTTGATGAGCTATTCAGTTTTCCTGGGTCTCTCTCATGTCTATGTGTTATTATACATTTATTTTATCCTATTAATCTGTCTCACATCAGTTTAATTCTTCGACCACCTGCAAAAACCTGCAGAAGGGCAGAGGGAAGTATCATGCTCCTCCATATTAGCTACATCTCACATATTTCTCTCTGTGATCAAAATCCCTAATGAGGTATTCAGTAACAAACTAATGGCTATGAATATCATTAAGGATTTTACTTATATTGATATAATTACATATTTATTTATGATATTCTAATTTTTATTTATTTATTTACTGAGCATTACCCCGCCCAATAGAGCAAGAGCCAGGTTTCCTCATAGGCAGTACCTCCCATCAGCAAGCTTCCACAAGCCTCTTCATCTCAATCTTCAGAGGGCAGACAGAAGAACTACAATGCCCTATTCTCTAGAATGAAAACCACAGTCACACAAAGCTAACCTAAATGATCACATGGATCACACCTTTGTGTAACTCAAAAGCTACGGGCCAGGCTTTGCATGGCCACCCAAGGTGGATGGCTCATGGTGGAGAATTCTAACAAAATGCAGTCCACTGGAGAGGAGAATAGCAAACCACTTCACTATCCTTGCCTTGAGAACCCCATGAACATCATGAAAAGGCAAAAAGATATGATACCAGGAGATCATACCAGGGGGAGATACCTGCGCACCCCAGGTCAGTAGGTGTCTAATATGCTATTGGGGAAGAGGCCAGAAATAGCTCCAGAAAGAATGAAGAGACTGGGCCAAATCAAAACGACGCTTAGTTGTGGATGTGTCTGGTGTTAAAAGTAAAGTCTGATGCTGTAAAGAATAGTACTGCATAGGAACCTTGAATGTTAGGTCCATGAATCAATGGAAATTGGTCAAGCAGGACATGGCAAGAGTGACCATCAACATTTTAGAAATCACACAACTAACATGGACAGGAATGGGTGAATTTAATTGAGATTACCATTGTATCTGTGGGCAACAATCCATTAGAAGAAATGGAGTATATCATAGTCAAAAAAAGAGTGCAAACTGCAGGTACTGGGTGCAGTGTCTATAAGGACAGAATGATCTTGGTTCATTTCTAAGGCAAAGCATTCAGCATCACAGTAATCCAAGCCTATGCTCCAACCACTGATGCCAAAGAAGCTAGAGTCCAGTGGTGCTATGAAGATGTACATCACAGCCTAGAACTAACAATCCCTAAAAAATGTCCTTTTCATAATAGGGGAATGGAATGGAAAAGTAGGAACTAAAGGAATAACTTGCAGCTGAAGATGGAGAAGCTCTATATAGTCTACATAAACATGACCCGGAGCTCACTCTGGCTCAGATCATAAGTTCCTTACTGCAAAATACAGACTTACATTGAAGAAAGTAGAGAAAAGCACTAGGCCATTGAAATATGACCTAAATCAAGTTCCTTATGATTATACAGTGGAGGTGAGGAATAGTTTCAAGGGATATGATCTGGTAGGAAGACTGCCTGAAAAACTAAATATGAAGGTTCAGAACAAGGTATAGGTGGTAACCAAAATCATCCACAAGAAAAAGAAATGAAAAACGCTAAATGGTTGTCTGAGGAGGCCTTATGAATACCTGACAACAAAGGGAAGCAAAAGGCAAAGGAAAGGTGTACCAATCTGAATGCAGATTTCCAAAGAGCAGCAAGGAGTAATAAGAAAGCATTTTCAAGTGAACAATGCAGAGAAATAGAGGGGAAAAATAGAATGGGAAAGACTAGAGTTCTCTTCAAGAAAATTAGAGATACCAAGAGAACATTTCATGCAAAGATGGGCACAATAAAGGACAGAAACTATAGGGACACAACAGAAGCAAAAAATTTTAAGAAGTGGTGGCAAGGATATACAGAAGGACTGTTCAACAAAGGTCTTTATGACCCAGATAACAGTGATGTTGTGATCACTCACTTAGAGCCAGATATCCAGGAGTGTGAAGTCAAGTGGGCCTTAGCAAACATTCCTAAGAACAAAGCTAGTAGAGGTGACGGAATTTCAGCTGAGCTATTTCAAACCCTAGATGATGATGTTGTTAAAGTACTGCACTCAATATGCCAGCAAATTTTGACCACTCAGCAGAGGACACAGGACTGGAAAAGGTAAGCTTTCATTTCAATCCCAAAGAAATGCAATGCCAACGAATGTTCAAACTATCATATAATGGCGCTCATTTCACATGCTAGCAAGGGAATGCTCAAAATCCTTCGAGCTACGCTTCAACAGTATCTGAAAAGAGAACTTCAATATGTACAAGCTGGATTCAGAAAAGGCAGAAGAATGAGATATCAAATTGGTAATCTCCATTGGGTCATAGGCAAAGCAAGTGAATTCCAGAAAAACTTCTACTTGTTTGATTATGCAAAAGCCTTTGCCTGTGTGTATCACAGGAAACTGCAAAATTATTAAAGAGTTGGGAATACCCGACCACCTTTCCTGCCTTCTGAGAAACTGGTGTACAGGTCAAGAAGCAACAGTTAGAAGTGGACAAGGAACAACAGACAGGTTCAAAATTGGGATATGGGTACATTAGGTTGCATATTGTCACCCTGATTATTTAAGTTATATGCACAGTACATCATGAAAATTCCCGGATGGATGAACACAAGCTGGAATCAAATTGCCGGGAGAAATATCAATACCTTCAGACATGCATATGATACCACCCTTATGGCATAAAGTGAAGTGGAACTAAAGAGACTCTTGATGAGAGTGAAAGAAGAGAATGAAAAAGCTAGCTTAAAACTCAACATTCAAGAAACTAAGATCATGGCATCTGGTCCCAACACTTCATGGCAAACAGATGAGGAAAAACTAGAAACAATGGAAGATTTAATTTTCTTCTCCAAAATCACTGTGGATGGTGGATGCAGCCATGTCGGTGGTGGTCGTGGTTTAGTGACTAAGTCGTGTCCGATTCTTGTGACCCCATGGGCTGTAGCCTCCCAACCTCTTCTGTTCATGAGATTCTGTAGGCATGAATACTGAAGTGGGTTGCCATTTCCTTCTCCAGGGGATCTATCTGACCCAGGAATTGACCCCAGATCTCCTGCACTGCAGGCACATTCTTTACCAACTGAGCTATGAGGGAAGCCCCAAATTAAAAGATGCCATGAAATTAAAAGACGCTGTTTCCTTGAAAGAGAAGCTATGACAAACGTAGATCACATAATACACAGCAGAGACATCACATTAGTAAAAGAGGTGTGACTAGTCAAAGCTATGATTTTCCCAGGGATCATGTGTGGATGTGAGCGCTGGACCGTAAAGAAGGCTCAGCGCTGACAAATTGATGCTGTTGAATTGTGGTGCTGGAGAAGACTCTTGAGAGTCCCCTGGACAGAAAGGGGACCAAACCAGTCATTTCTGAAGGGAATCAATGCTGAATATTCATGGGAATATCTGATGCTGAAGTTGAAGCTCCAAACTTTTGGCCACCTGATGGGAAGAGCTGATTCATTGGTAAAGACCCTGATGTTGGGAAAGATTGAAGGGAAAAAGAAAAGGAGGCAGCAGAGGATGAGATGGTTGGATGGCATTACTAATTGGATGGATAAGAGTCTGAGCCAATTCCAAGAGTTTGTGAAGAATAGGGAGCCTGGCGTGCTAAGGAGCATGGGGTCACAGTCAGAGATGACTGAGCAACTGAACAAAAGCAACAACACAGAACTGCAAAACAACAAAAGTAAAATATATTCTAAGCAATGGACAATAGGTAATAACACCATATTGATATTAGTTGCTCAGTTTTAATAAACCAACTTGTATCAGTTGAACCATTCCAAGATGTTAATAACAGAAGATGCTAAGTGGAGGAAGAGACTGGCTCTATAGGAACTCTGTACACTATCTGCTAAATTTTCTATAATCCTAAATCTGTTCTTTAGAAAAATAGAGAGGCTCACAAGACAAGATGTTGACCACTCATTATGAAAGAAATGCAAATCAAAGCTACAATGATGCATCACCTCATACTTGCCAGAAAGGCTATCATAAAAAAATCTAGAAACAATCAGTGCTGAAGTGGCATGGAGAAAAGAGAACCCTCTTGCACTTTGAGGGGGAATGTAAATTGATATAGCCACTATGGAGAACAGTATGGACAGTCCTTTAAAAACTAGAAATAAAACTACCCGATGACTCAGCAATCCCACTACTGGGCATACACACTGAGAAAGCCATGCGTGAAAAGATTCACGGACCGCACTGTTTATTGCAGTACTATTTACAATAGCTAGGACACGGAAGCAACCACCTCAACTTCCACTGAGAGATGAATAGATACAGAAGTTGTGGTAGATATATACAGTGGAATATTCTTCAACCATAAAAGTAACAAATTTAAGTCAGTGGCAGTGAGGTGGATGCACCTAGAGTCTGTTTCACGGAGTGAAGTAAGTCAGAAAGAGAATAAAGAGTATTGTGTATTAACACATTTATATGGAATCTAGAAAATAGCACTGATGAATCTATTTGCAGGGTAGGAATAGAGACACATGTAGAGAAAAGACATGTACACAGCAAGGGATGGAGAGAGAGGGACAAACTGAGAGTGGCTATGACATATATGCACTACCATGTGTACAAGAGAGAGCTAGTGGGGAGGTGCTCTACAACAGAGGGAGCTCAGACTGCTGTTCTGTGACAACCTGGAGGACTGAGATGGGGGTGGCGTGAGGGATGCTCATGGAGGGGATATATGCATACTTAGAGCTGCTTCATACTGTTGTACAACAGAAACTAACACACTATAAAGCAATTCTCCTCCAAATAAAATTTTTCATAAACTCTACTGATTTAAAATGTAGAAAAAATCTGGACAAGAACACATAGCCAGTACAGAGTTATATACAACAATGCCAAATGAATAAGAGACAGGAACAATGAAGAACAAAAGATAATGTAGGAATTTATCCTCGAATTAAAAATCTGAGGAAACAGGCACAGAAAGTACTCAAACGTATAAATAACTTCAGCTATCTCGTATAAAATAGATCACCATAGCAAAACCAAGAGTCTGGCCTGGAAGAATCAACAATTACTTAGACCACGTAATAGAAAATCCAGCATAAATAAAAGCAACCATACCAAAAAAAACGTACCTACAAAAAATCCTCAGAACAATGTATAGGTTCCACATAGAGGCAACAAGAAGAATTTCTTGACAGCCTTAGGACAAAGAAGTCTCAAACAGAATAGTATGTTATGTGTATTCATGAGGAGCAGATATTGTAAGACTGTTGATATTGCTTAACTCCTTTGCAGATCTACTCCAGTCAGACCAGCTGAGACCACAATCAAACATGGGCTGCTGTTTCCTGTACCCAGAATAAACCATGGAAAACTTACACAAGGAATAAAGACAAGTATTAACAAAAGCAAAAGCACAAAACTAAATAATCCCCGAGGCAAAATAAGTCTCTCATGTACTTGACCCTATGAGTGTCAACGTGAGGGAGTACTCAGAGACTGACAAGGGCTGTGCAGGCTACAAGGGAAGAAGGCAACAGGATCAGCTGGAAAAGGCTTTAAAGTGCAGCCCTTGATTCTTCCACTGTGCCCTGGGGCCATGTATCCCTACAGCCTCACTGAAGGAATCTGAGGTAGCATCTCAGAGCTCCCATGCCAAGACCATTGGGAACCAGTCTGAGTTGGATGTGGCAGCATGGCCCAGACGTCATGAAATAACCAGCACAAACTTTGTTAGTGCATGACAACTGGCCCTTTTAAGTGATCACCTTAATAGACTATCATGCAGGGACTAAAAGAGAAAATTGAGTACCCCAAAAATTATACCAAAGGACAGAAATTCACCTCAGAACTTTCGAGCAATGCGCCTGCAGTCGACTAAGAGCCCAAAGTGAGAACGGTCAGGCTAAGGAGCCCCTTCACTTACTCTGCTGGGATGGTGTGGGGCATGGTGGGGGACAGGGGTGGATTCATACCAGAAAGGGAAGGATTTCCAGGCCCTGCCAGCAGTCAATATGTAGATCCTGAGTGAGATGTGAGGGGTTCCACACCACAGAAGGTAGTCTCCCATCCTTCCCTCTCAGCTCATCTTACCTGCAGCAGCCATTTCCTGGAAGCCTCAGGCAGAAAGGTCCAGAGGAGATGTATGTGCACTTCTCAGCAGAAGTCTCGGGACTTGATGTCTTCGATGGGAGGCCTTGGCCTCAGGTCAGCAGATGGGACGTAGCACACCACCTACAGGGGTCAAGGGAAGACACGGAGAGTGGACAGAGCATCACTCAGCCCAGAAGACGGGGCCCGAAAGTGCCCTCACTGACATTCTCAGAAGCTCCAGGAAGCCCGTTCGGCCAGGCCAGAAACAATTCCTGCTGGGGTGCTGATGGAACCTAGAGCCTGGGAGGGAGGCCCGTAGACTCTGCTCGGTACAGGGAAGGTCTCAGGATCCGCGACAATTCAAGGAAAAGTGCACATGCCAATCCTCTGGGAAGGTCCCCCGGAACCCCGCCCGCCCTGGCCCCGCCTCTGCTGTTCGCCTGGAACACAGATCCACATGACCGGAAGTGACGACAACGCACCACGCTGAGGCTGCGAAGCCATCTTTGAGAGCTGCTGCCGTCTTAGAGAACTGCCGTCTTAGAGAACTGCCGTGTAGGGTGCCCAAACGGAGGACTCCCAGGTCTCAACAGGGGTCTGAGTGTGAGGTGACGTGAGTTACAAGTGTGGGACACACGTCCAGCACGCCCAAGCCTTTCCCTCTGAAAAGAGGGGGCCGGACAACCCCCGGCCACTCTGCCCCTGCTCTCCCCTGGAGAATTCGGGCCTGCATCTTAAGCCCCAAGTCCATCCACTTCACCCAGGTGGTCTCCGAGAGGAAGGCTTCAGTCCGGGGCTGGTGGACTCCAGTTCTGCTCATTAGAGGGAAAGCCCCGAGCCCTGTAGCTAAAGGAGGGACCGTCGGGGAGTACTGAGGGTCTCCACACCCTAGAACAGCAGCCACGTGAAACCCCCACCCCCCGAACTTGGCCTCAGAGCATCCGGGTAGGATCTGGGCAGCTCTAACGGCTGCAGGTCACCCTCATTGCAATCTCGGATGCGGGACACTGAGGGAGGAGGGCACCTCGGTCCGAGGGATTGGTAGCTGGTCAGTACAGGGAGGATGTCAGGGCTCAAGAGGAGCCAGGGTGAGGACCATCCTCGCGGACACACGGGCGAATCAGGACCCTCCTCTGTAGTCAGTGCTTACTCCAGGCCAAGCACAGGGAAGGGAGGCTGCGGTCTGAGTGGGGAGGTTAGAGCTTGCATACAGAAGGGCGGGTCCCGGGACCCTTAGGTGGGAGGCTGAGCACTCCCTCCTCTCCTTCTCCAGAGTCACAGGGAAGGTGGCAGCATCAGCCTTCAGAGCAGAAGAGGGATCGGGGCGGGTGCTAGGGAGTCATTCCCCATTTTTCATCCTAACTATGAATGTGAACTGAAAGGACATGCCTCCCCTGCCAGCCCTCACAGGCCCCCCTCTAACGCCCAGGCAGGGATGTCTGGCTGTGCCCCAGGGCTCACTCTCACTTGTTCCTCAGGGGTCTCAGGGAACAGCCTGACTAGGAGAACAGGAGACTTGTGGGTCCTAGAGCAGTGGACTGAAGGCCACCTACGAAGCAGACTTGGTTTAAACCGGGGACGACCCTCTCTGGTGTAGGTGCTAACATTTCTTTTTCTTTCCTCAAGGCCACTCAAAGCCTGCCTTCGTAACTGCACGCCCGCCTGCAGTCCCTGACCTGTGTCATCATGCCTCGGAAGCACAAAAACAAGCAACATGCCCATGGGAAACGCCACCAGGTCCAGGGGGACACTCAGGAGGCCCATGCCAGTGCTGCTGCAGCCCCAGGAGAGGAGTGCCCATCCTCCCCCTCTTCTGCCCCTCAGGGTTCTCCCCCGAGCTCCCCTGCTGCTGGCGATGGCCAGGAGCTTCAGGGAGCCATGGCCCCTAGCTCTCCTGTTGCAGAGGCTTCCTGGGCAGGATCTGAGGAAGGTGCCCAGGGCCCCGAGGAGGAAAGTGCAGATGCCGCCCGGGCAGCCCTGCTCGCTCGGAGCATTCGCAAAGATCCTCTGATGAGGAAGGCCAGCTTGGTGATGGATTTCCTGCTGGAGAGGTACACCAAGAAGGAGCCCATCACACAGAACGGCATGCTGAATGTCATCGGCAGGAAGTACAAGCAGCACTTGCCTGAGATCCTGAGCAGAGCCTCTGAGCGAGTGGAGCTGGTGTTTGGCCTGGAGCTGAAGGAAGTCGACTGCAGCAGGAACATCTACACCCTCGTCAACAAGTTCAGTCTCGGGGTTGAGGAAGGTTCAAGTGATGAGGAGGAGCTGCCTAAGTCTGGTCTCCTCATGGCGCTCCTGGGCATCATCTTTACGAAGGGTAACCGCGCCAGTGAGGAGGAGATCTGGGATTTCCTCAATGTGTTGGGGATCCATGCTGGGAAGAAGCACTCCATCTTTGGGGAGCCCAGAAAGCTCATCACCAAAGATCTGGTGCAGAAGGGGTACCTCATCTACCGCCGGGTGCCCAATAGTGATCCTCCGGGCTATGAGTTCCTGTGGGGCCCGCGAGCTTATGCTGAGACCACTAAGATGAAGGTGTTGGAAGTTCTGGCCAAGATCCAGGATAAGGTCCCGAGTTCCTTCCCAGACCTCTATGATGAGGCTCTGAGAGATCAGGTGGAGAGAGCAGCACTGAGAGGCGCGGCCAGGGCTCCAACAATGGCTGAAGCCAGTGCCCCTACCCGGGCCAAGTCCTACAGCTCCTCCCATATCTAGAGAGGGATCAGGGCACTTTGTTCCCTTCGTGTTGGAAGAGAACAGTCCACCTCTTAAATAGTTCAGGGTAGTAGGGGTGGGGGGAACAAAACCCATATGTTCTTCACAGTTTTAAGTAGTAAGGGAGTTTAGGTGCAGGTTTAACAAAATATACATATTTTCTTTTTATCCATATGAATAATATCTAGTCAAAAATAGATGATTTAGGTAGGGAGGTAGAGGCTTTTTGTATTTTTAAATGTCACTACTCTTCATAAGGCTTATTATGCTTCAGAATATCGGTTAATTAATGTCATGGATGTCATGTTTACTGCTGTTAGGTTTAAGACTAGGAGTTCATTGTAAACAAGTTGAAAAGACTTCAGTGTTTTCCTTATGGTCCAGAACAAGGTAACATAACATTGGAGTAGAATTTTACTTGGAAATGTGTAAGAATCTTAGAGATAAGTATTTGGGAATCACAAAGCTTTCAGAGTAAACGCTGGTTTATTCTTTGTCTTCTTATCTGTCCTCTTTTTTCCTTGTAAAAGTTAATAACATGGACTTAGATTTGTTTAGCTTATTCAAACTGTATGACATTTAAATCATAATAAAAGAGAGTCTTTGCTCATTATTCCTTTTTTCTCCCAAATTAATTGACCATCTTGTGTTTAGAAGGCTTTTTTATAGTACTGGGTTGATAAAAAAATGAAGCCCAAGCCACTGCCCATGGAATTTTGAGTCTAGCAGCAGGGACCATATAAGGAAGGTGGTGAGCTAACTCTAAGGAATAAACAAATCATAAATTTAAATGGGGGAGGTGTGGAAGAGGAGGTTCCAGATGAGAGCAAGGAAGGCGAAGTTACCTGATTAAGGTGGCATTGGGTCTTGGGAAAAGTCTAGTTCCTCGGTGGGAGGTCCTGTTCAGTCCAGATGCATGATGGGCTAGATGAAGCTGTGGGAGTGATGCCAGACACTCATATGATGGTTCTCAGAGGTGAGGCTGTAAACCTGGAATATATCTAAACCATATATTCACCATTATTTGGGGATATCCGAAAACCATAGGGAATGGAAGGGGCCCTGTGCACTTGAGCCAGGGCAAGTGAACACTCACACTATGTGTTTTCATCAAAAGCTGTCCAGAGAGTTTCTGAGAAATAAAGGTGATACCCATTGAAGTGAGATGCCAAGACGTCACTGGACTGTCTCTCTTTTTCTGGGATGGGAGCACCAGAACTTGCTCTGTTAAACAGTTTAATTAGGTTATGTTTAGTGTAATTTGGCAAACTTTAAGGGAGGGCTCAATTTTTACTGTCAGTGGGATTGAATTAGGGGTGGTTTGGACAAAAAAAAAAGCATCTGAGAGGGAAGTTGCTGGTCCTTGAGACAAACGAACTTGTCCTTGCATCCATGTGGAGAAGATAACCCCAAACACCTATTAAAACACGTGCTCAAATAGGGAAATACTGCTTAGTTTTACTTGCTTGGGAGCATTAGTGCTGATGTCGATTTGATTATTGTTTGGACTTGCATATTCTCTAGTATAGCCTGGAAATAAAATTATGTGATGGAAGTTTGTTATCATTCGGGGTCAAAATCACCTTCGTAAAAACGGCTATTCATTCAAAGTACCAAAGCTTGCCTCATACTGTGCCAGGTGATTTACATACATCACACATGTCTGTGGTCCTACACTATAGACTCTTTCAAACACAATTTGCAGATAAAGAAGCTGGAATAAAGAAGCTCAGACTCAAAGCTCATAAATGATAGGAGCTGGACTGAACCCTGGCACTGAATTCCTCCAGAGCCCATACTGTGCCACTCCTCCAGGATTAGGCTAACCTTGGGTCACTTCCTCTTTCTGAACATTAGTCCAAAAGGTATTTCACATGTGAAATAGCAGAATTTCATACCCCAAACACAGTTTTGGAATAAAAAGCCCCAGAAATAAGTAACAAAAAATGAAAATAAAAGTGAAGTACGAATAAGGAAGGAGACTGCATTCAGTGACAATTTATCTACATAGGAAATGTCAGTAAACTGCAATAGATCAGGGATGCAGAAAATCATTTAATTCAGCCCCTTCCTTTCAGAGAGTAAATCTGTTAAGAGTGAAGGTTCTACAAGAGGCTGTGTCTGGTCAGTGAAGAGAAGGAAGAGATCAGCGTGTTTTCTCTGATAGCACACCACCTATGCTGGGGCCCCTCCCGGACTGTAGCCTCCCTATCACTCCTGGGACTCAGTCCACTCTCTGTGAGATTTGTTGCAGGCAGACTAAGACTTTTCAAAGACGTGGCTTTTACCAAGAACTCTTTCATAGAAGAGACAGGAGTCAAGGTAAAGACAGATGAATGAGGAACTGAAGTCACAGAGAGACTGGCCTGTGTCGGCTCTCAGAAGGCCAAGAGAGGGTTGCCAGGCTGCATGTTCCCTCACTTCTTTTCAGGGCTTGCAAGGACATGGTCTTTGGTCTACATGGGTCACCTTGGGTTGAAAGAAAGAGGAAATCCAGAGTCCCCCAGGAGTCAAGGTGAGGTACCTGAGTGAGGGCATACCCCTACACTGAACACAGAGAGCCCCAAGAAGCCTGAATCCTGATGTCATCCCTGAAGGCACAGGTAAGAGTAGCCTCATGTGGCATTCCCAGACTTTCCCTCTCTGGCACCACAGGGAGTGAGGACCTTGGCCTGAGGAGAGCTCCCTTATGTAAACAGAGAAAGGAGCCCCAAATGCTTCCAGGAGTCCAGCTTTGGACTTACAAAACCCCCTGATCTCAGAACTCTGAGGAAACCACACAGAACCCTGCCCTTCCTGGCATCCCTGGGATACCTGCTTATTGTTGACATGACATGCCCATTTCCTTCTGTGATGTCACAAGAGGGGTTGGGACATGGTCCAAGGGGTATAGCCTAGGGCCAGCAGTGGGATTATTTCCAGGTTTCCAGAAACCAACTGAATACCCTGAAGACGAAGGGAACCACACAGCCCATAACCATATGATTCATCTCATCCACCCTCGCCTCAGAAAACCAAGGACAGCTATGGACGGATGAGGAGAATCTTACTTTCTCCTAGGGGTCTCACAGGGATGCTTGCCCTACTGTAAGAAAGTATTGTAGTAGAGGGGGTGGACCTAAGTGGAAGGGAGTGTAGAATTTCAGGCCACAACAGAGGTCAAAGCAAGGACTGAGGGATCATCTACCAATAAAAAGAAGTGATAATGAAACCAGCCCTGTTCGTTATAGCCCTTGAAGAACCAGGGCAGAGCTATCAAGCTGAAGTTCCATCAACATTTATTTACACCAGGTGTGTAGGAGGTGAACCCCTTAGTATGAAGGTGCAAATACTATTCCAAGAAAGGGGTGGGGACACCAGGCCCTATGGGGAACCAAAGGAAGCTCTCTTAATTCGTGTTGAGGACTCCAGAGGCCAGGACAGAAAACTTCCCACTTAGCACTCAGTACTGGGTGATAACTACTGACTGGGGTGATAAGCTGAGGACCTCTTCACTTCTCAGAAATCCCAGGGAAATTTGTGATGACAAATACAGGACAGCAGAGGGAATGGGTCTTATGACTGGCCACTAGTTGGGTGGTGGGTCTTGAATGTGAAATAACAGATGCCTCTGTGTAGGAGACTACCAGCCCCTTCTGTCACCCCAGCGTGCCTGAGGCAGGGGTAGCAGGATGGAGCCTAAAGATCACTCTAATTTCCTTCAATATGTTTCCCAAAGGACAGCTGATTAGGAGAATAGGAACCCTGGGGGTTTTCAGAACAGTGCCCCCCAAAAAACCACAAATGTAGCCTTCATGATAACCAAGGTGGTATTTCCCTTTTGCCAATGCACACTCAACCTTCATCTTCCTGTGGGCCCTTATCACCTGCCCTCCTACTCACACTTGTAATCATTGTCCCCCAGGCAGGCATCATGCCTCAGGGTCAGAATCATAAGCTCTGCATCCATGAGAAACGCCACCAGGCCCAATATGAGCCCCAGAGTCACAGGGGAGTTTCAGCCCGCTGCAGTAATGGAAGAGCTTCCCTCTACTTCTTCTCTTTTAGAAGATAATTCACAGAGCTCATCAGCTACTGGGTCAAATAGCACTTCCCAGGGGTCTTGGAAGCCCCATCTACTACCAGCACTTTTTCAACTACTTCTGACACAACATCTGATGAAAAGATACCAGTCAAAATGAGGAAGATCCACGTTCCTCCAATGTCTCATCTTCTACTTAGAACACCTACAGTGATACTCTGAACAGCATGACAAGTTTGTTGGAAGAGTTCCTTCTGCATAAATATAAAATGAAGCAGCCCATCATGAGGAAACCATACTGAAGATTATCCACCCAAAATACCATAACCGATTTGCCGAGATTCTCAAGAGAGCCTCTGAACACATCGAGGCTGTCTTTGCAGTTGACTTGAAGGAAGTTGATTCAACCATCCACTCCTATGACCTTGTTAGCAAACTGAACCTGCCCAACAATGGGAGAGTGTAGGATGGTAGGGGCTTACCTAAGACCAGTCTCTTGATGACAGTTCTGGGTTTGATCGTCGTGAAGGGCAACTGTGCTGCTAAGGAAGACATCTGGAGATTCTTGAATATGATGCGAGTATATGCTGGGAGAAAACACTTCATCTACGGAGAGCCCAGGAAGCTCATCACCAAAGACTTTGTGACGATGAAGTACCTGGAGTACCGCCAGGTTGCCAACAGTGATCCTCCACGTTAGGAGTTCCTGGGGGCCCACGAGCCCATGCGGAAACCAGTGAAATCAAAGTTCTTGGAGTTTTTGGCAAAAGTCAATGATATAGTCCCCAGTGCCTTCTCATCACAATATGAAGAAGTTTTGTGAGATGAGGAGGAGAGAGCTCGAGCCACAGTTCCAGCCAGGCCTGGCACGGACTCTCACTTCCAGACATGTTCCACGGCCATGTCCAGCAGCTTCTCCCACCCCTACTGAAGACCAAGACTTTTAAAAAATCATCCAGATAAGAAAATTTGACATCAAAAATAGGACTTTTTGCCAAAATGGGAAGCAATCCCACAATAACACTGCTGGGACAATGAATGAAAAAAATATAAAATGAAAAAAATTTCAAAACATGATCAACCATGATTGTTCTCCATCTTTTCTGTCTTCTGTTTGTCAATTTAAATAATTTATACCTTCATATGCTTCTTCAAAATGCAGGAAGTATTACACCTTAACAAGTTTGACCTCTTACTGTCTTCATTTATTTTTTGAGTGTCTGCTCTTTGAAAGGCTCTATGCTAGTTCTGGTGAGGCTAAGATAAGACTAGGCCTATGCCTAGACAACTTTTGAAACAAGTAGCTTGCAATCACATAAGCAAGATCTTGAGATAGCCTTTAGGAAATGACAGGAAAGTAGAAAGAGTATCCAGGAAGAAATCTCTACCTGGGGTAACATTACTGATTGTTTAGGCTTTCCACAACAAAAACCCCACAGAATGAGTGGCTCAAACAACGGAAATTTATTTTCTCAGAGTTCGAGAGGCTGCAAGTCAAAGATGAGGGCTGGTTTAACCTGAGGCCTCTCCTCTTGGCTGCCAGGTGGCCACCCTCTTCACTTGGCATTCCTTTTGAGTGCATATATCCCTGGTGTCTCCTTTTGTGTCTCAATAACTACTTATAGTCACACTGGGTTATGGCCCACCCTAAGAGAACAGCCCTAGGATTTCTTTGGAAGTAATGATGCTAAAGCTGAAACTCCAGCACTTTGGCCACCTCATGAGAAGAGTTGACTCATGGAAAAGGCTCTGATTTTGGGAGGGATTGGGGGCAGGGGGAGAAGGGGATGATAGAGGATGAGATGGCTGGATGGCATCACTGACTCAATGGACGTAGTCTGAGTGAACTACTGGAGTTGGTGATGGACAGGGAGGCCTGGCGTGCTGCGATTCATGGGGTCACAAAGAGTCCGACACAATGGAGCGACTGAAGTGAACTGAACTTAATGACTTGATTTAACTCAACCATCGCTTTAAAGACCTTATTTCTAACTACAGTTGCATTCTCAAGTACTCTGAGTTATGCCTTCAATATGCATATGTGGAGGGGGCACAATTTGGCCCCTAACAGACAGAAATCTACAGTGTCTCTGCTCTTATCTCAATGCAGGAGATTCCAGTGCACAGACTGGTATTCTATGCCCATCGTCTCCAGGGAGTTTCTGAGATGTAAGGGTGAGCTCCCTTGAGGTGTTTAGGGAAGAAGGACATTCCTCCCTTTACCCTTTTGAGTTTTTGTGGTTAGACTACTAGTAAACTTGACACAAGACAGGGTAACAGGAGAAAAAGAGACAAATTTTAATTCATGTGCACAAAAAGTGTCATAGAAATGGGACCTAAGAAGTTGGCAAAGCAGGCAGCTTCTTTATTTTGTAGATAACGAAACAATTTGTGAGAAATCGACAGGACAAATCAACTTAGGTTTTAGGTACTCAACTAGTAAGGAATCTAAACAGAATCTGTACCCAGGGTAGTAAATGAAAGACTTAACAAGGTTTGTGTATACAGGCTTCTCTGCTTGAACTGCCTACTTCTGGTTAGAAGGGTTTCCCTCTGCCTCCAGATGCAGGCAGTACATCCTTCATATGAGATGCATTTCCTGCTCTCAAGGAGGCAGATATCGGGGGGTGGTGGAATGTCCCTCCTCTGTTGGCTGTTTCTTAAGTAACTTGAATTCAAAATAATCAATACACCACTGTGGTATATTTGGGGGCCGAGTGCCCTAAGCCTTGACAGGTCCCTCCTCTGAAACTTGCCTACAAGTCTCACATGGTAAAAGCTGATCTGGTCACTGTGGAGAGAGAGAATGGATTAGTGGAATCCTCCATTTCATGGCAGCAGTTGCATCATTCTGAGAACAGGTCAGTTCATTTAAAGAGTGGTATCTCATTTCAATAAGTGGTGATGCAGGTGGGCTCCCAAAGCTAGGTCTAGGGTGCAAGTGGTATCAGGTAGTTATTAATAAGAGGCATTTCTATGGAAATAAAAGAAAAGCGGACGTTAATGATTGGAGCTTCTTATAAACCAGTTTGTGAGCCCAAGGGGTGTTCAGTCAAGAAGTCTTCTAGGTGTGAGGATCGAAGCAACTATTGCAGTTTGAAATGTCTCTATCACAGTTAGCAATATCTCTGGGTGATCAGGTTAACTTTCTGAGTGGCTTATATAGCAACAGGCATGAAATCTATTTGAACATAAGGTGTTGTAACAATTCTCTGATCTTTGCATCAAGACATCCTGCTTCATGATGCAGGACTTCAGGAAAATGGCAATGTTAGTTCTCAGTGATTCAAGTCAAAAGAATGGGAGAGTCATAGATCAAGATGGCAGAGGTGTATCGCTCGGATCTTACCGTCCTCACACAGACACATCAAAAGGATGAGAGAAATTGGGAATTTTAGTAAGAAAGTTGCAGCTACATAGGGTGGACATAGAAAAATTCAGGATCGAACCCAGTTTGCAGGTAAATAATAAAAACTTCAAGGAAATGTAATACACTAGAACCTAACACCCACACATGT